>NW_019733319.1:137907-138628 GCF_002891405.2 Cryptotermes secundus | reverse complement strand
TACAGGGATACACTCCTGCAGCTGAAAGCTCAGGCCCGTTTTTGCAGCATTTAAATTCCTATTACGCTATAATTCTATTACTTTTCTTGTAAAATTAATAAAGGGATATGAAATAACATAACATTAAACGTTTCAACTACTGAAAACATTAAACTAAGTTAAAATTTTACCATGGATCGTCAAGATTTATGATTAGAACTACCAGAGTGTTTACAAACTTTGTAAATAATCAAATCAGCACTTCACTACAATGAAACATGCATTTAGATGCGGGTAGGAGACTTCTGGTTATGAGATTCTGTAAGGGGATAGGCAGAGGACGCCCGAAGAGTGGTCGCTGGGGTCTTGAGCTTTCTGAAAAAGCTGTCAAAACCGAGCTGGAATTTGCTCTTTCTCTGTCCTTGTAGATTTTGTAGTGCGTCGTAAGTCCGAAAATTCGGAAAGTAAGTCTAATGGGAGTCGAATACAGTGGCCGTGCGGTCTAAGGCATGAACCGCCTACGGCCGCCCGAACACTGGGGTCGTCGGTTCGAATCCCACTCAAGGCATGGATATATGTGTGCGTTTATTCTGTGTTTGTTGTTTTCTGTATTTTTTTATTGCTAGTAGGGTGGGACTAAGTCCCTTGTACTGCGGCCACTTCTGGCCTATTGTACCAGCCCCAGATGATAGGTGAGGGTGATTGTGGAGCAATTGGTGGAATAAAGATTGGCAGGGGAAAT
>NW_019733319.1:124717-137890 GCF_002891405.2 Cryptotermes secundus | reverse complement strand
ATCGAAGTACCCGGAGAAAACCTGCCCCAGCGCCACTTTTTCCACCACAAATCCCACTTCAAACCCGGGCCGCCGCAGTGGGAAGCCAGCGACTAACCGCTTGAGCTATGGCGCGGCCTTGCGACGGGCTGATCACCCGTCTCAAAGGAGCCCTACAGTCTGTATATAGGATTAAGAAACTGAGAAAGCGGTGGAGGTCCGAAGGGCTGTACAGCCACAGAGAACAGAGAGAAAGTATATAGAGGTTAATTAAAGTGGATCCTAATTCCGGAAATTCAAAGTCAGGAAGGTGCTTCAAGACACGACTGTATTATATTTTTTTCTGAGAATATTTCATACATGTAGCTAAGAGTCCACTCTTGAATAATACAAAATTTACCTAACGACCACTGATCAATTTCATTAAAAATAATTACACTTAAGCACAATCCGAAATGTGTAACTACCAGCGCTGGACAATAGTAAACAAAGGTATTGTTTTCCCTGCATATCCTATAAAGTGTATTTTGTATCTCCTCTTGTTCCCTTTTCCCCCTATCCATTAGATTTCATCTCCCCCTCCACTCATTATGCCGCCCACTACTACCACGGCATAATTCTGTACAAACCGGAGTCACGCTTGGTCTCCCGTGCATGAGAGCAGCTGTACCCAACAATGAGCCATCAGTGGCGTCGGTCAGACAGCCCGACCTAGCCAGAGAGGGAGAATTATAGAATATGGATGGGTGAATCTGTGATACGAGTACCTTGAAATAGCACACACATCTCTACCGATGGAAAGGGAACCTCTCTGCCGGCTCCAGCCAACCTCCTGCCGAAATAGCCTTGGGAAGGGAAAGGTGTCCCTGTGCTCAGCTAAACACCAATTCATGAAAATATAGCTCCACGCCTTCTAATGTTAGCACTAGATTGAGGTGAGCGGTCAGCTTCACGCCCCGACTGCTTTACCTTCTAGGAAAGAATTCCCGGCAACCACCGATAGAAGTCTAGGTAGACCTCAGGGTCGTTTTTTGAGGCTGTGGAAAAAAGAAAAATATCTTTTCCCAACGGGCAATGGAACCATGATCCCCCGGTCGTCCAGCCCTCAGTCAGTCGCTATACCGACTGAGCTAGCCCGGCTCCAATTATCCTTGAAGGAAGGGCAGTTATTTGATCATAAAAGAGTCGAGTGGAAGAACAATTGTTAGGTCGTGAACTCCAGTTCCAACGCGTAGGTTTTCCAAATGTTTTGCTTACCTCACTGGCTTTTAATTTATTCGTCGCAAATTCTAATTTATGGTAGCAAAGTTAATTGCATCACACATGCCACATTGTGCTGAGTAGTTAAACGTACATCTTACAGAACTTTGTATTTAAGAAATTTGTGTCATTTTTCTGCATGACTAGGCATTTTTTGAAAAAGTTTTAGTATGTTTGGGATTTTAGGTTTGTGTAATGTATGGATTACAGCGGACCGATATTAAACTAGTCAACAAATGTCAAATTCTATCGAATTTTACTGATCATATTGGGAAGTGAAGCATAGTTTATTCTTGCATGACAGCTGTGTTCCAAAAACCCACGCACATGACAAGCAGTGTAGTGTGACTTCTTCACAGACTAATGACATCAATATGCCTAAGTAACACAGCGCATGTGTTTCCTGTTTAGATCAGGCGCCAAGCACAGCTGTTAAGATATGTTGCAGCTCTACTTTGGCGAGAAATTCTGAGGGTCACTGTAGCCCTTAAATGATAAAAACGAGACACCTCATTCAATAACACCTCTTTTCGACATGCTTATTTTTAAAATGCTTTCAGTAAAGTTACACTTTACGCTTAAGAAGTTAAATGACTACTGAACTCCGTGACTTCAAAAACGGAAACTTCTAGCTACCATGATACTACAAAAATAAACTTCAAATGATAAAACGAATACGAAACTGTGGTCGGGAAAAGGAGAAGGATGAAATTATCGTTTCTCATATCTGTGCTGTATCCCGCCCATCAATAAACACAGCAAAATCAATGTTACGTGTAGCCTTACGCAAAGCCAGTGAATGCAGGCCGGCTTGGTGTGACCTCCCTGTAACAAATTTACCCTCACTGCAGTATCATAATGATGGAAAGGTTCCACCATAGCTCAGGCGGTTAGTAGCTGGTTTCCCACCGCGGCGGCCCGGGTTCGAATACGGGTCTGGTCAAGTAGGATTTGCGGTGGACAAAATGGCACCGCGGCAGGTTTCCTCCGAGTACTTCGGTGTCCCTTGCCAATTATTTCACCAGTTGCTCCACAATCACCATCATCTATCATCTGAGGCTGGTACAACAGGCCAGTAGTGGCCACAGTACCATGTGGACTCAGTCTAACTCTAATAATAATAATAATAATAATAATACTTATAGATGTATCAGTACCATCGGACAGGAATGTAGTACAAAAAGAAGCAGAGAAGAAATTAAAATATAAAAATTTAAGCATCGAAATTCAGCGAATGTGGAACATGAAATGTTTTGTGATACCAGTAATTATTGGAGCCACGGGTACAGTCACGAGAGGGTTGAGAAAATATTTGGAACTAATTCCTGGTAAGCACTCCATAGATTCACTGCAAAAAACAGCTATATTGGGAACATCACACATACTACGGAAAGTGCTACAGAACGAAGCTTGAAGCCTGAGTGGTGAGGTGCATCACTGGTTCAAGAAAAGGAATACCAGGAAATAAACCTGTGACGAGAGATGATGATGATAATAATAATAATTCAATTCAATTGATGTTTATTTACGTGCAATAACTTAACAGCACAGTGGCCAATTACAAAGTTAGCACGAGTATATACAGATATAGAAAAATAATTAAAACAAAATACAAATATGACAGAAATAAATCTGTGAGCATAAATCTAAAGAAGACTTAAATATATACATACATTTATGAATTATTATGAATGTTGCTAATACTAATAATAATAACCTCCTCCGTGGATTTAGTACGCAAGCGAACTATACTGGCCGAGCGACAGCAGTTTCTCAGAGAAGTGACCACCCCTGTGATCTAGTGCTCACAGTTCCTGGCTACAGCTCCAGAGGTCCCGGGTTCCATTCCCGGCGCCACCAGATTTTCTGAGAAGTAGTGGGTCTGGAACGAGGTCCACTCAGCCTCATGAGGATAACTGAGGAACTACTTGGATGGAAACGTAGCGGCTCCGGTCTAGAAACCCGAAATTAACAACCGTGGGGATTCGTTGTGCTGACCACGCGACACACTCTATCCGCTAAAGTTGGCAATAACAATAATCATAATGATGGAATGCGGTTGCTGAGGGAATTGCCTTCTTGTTGAGTGGCGCGCAAGTGGCTCCACTGCGGTTTGTTTCTCACGGTCCTCTTTTTGCTGCTTTCATAAAGAAGAGAATGAGATGTGACGCAGCCAATTAACCTGTGGTGTATCATTAAACAGATGTGATCTCATTCTCACCTTTGACAGACCATCCATTGTCAACGTGAAGCGGTGATAGATGATTTCTCACACTTTTACAAGCGTGTAATTTATTCTCTAATTAGCTATAATGCTCCCCTGAGAAGGTTTATGAATGATTTAATTCAAGGAACAAAATCATTTAAAGCTGCCTAAGTGTTAAATAAATCGGCTACTTAAAATCTGCCCCCCCCCTCTCTCATCACACGGCAAATATATTAGGCGATCTTTATGTCAAAATGCAGAAAACTGGCCCATGTAGATGTAGACGAAGTCCATGAATCTGATTACTGTCGCTACAATATAACACACGCCTTTCACCCTGTGGCCAGTATTGTAATCAAGAGCATAAAGAACAATACATAAATTCAGAAAGGTGTAGAATTTCAGATTCTCGCCGCTGTGGTTATGAAGAGTTCTATCTTATGGTCTATAACGCTGTGCAGTCCGTTTAAAGTGAACCGACGTTTCAGAGGAACAAGTAGTCTCCATCTTCAGGGTTGAAAAAACACGTGAAAACAGGTGGCAAGCTTGCCACCTACTTTCACGCTGGTTTCTTGCTTAGCTTATTCTTAGACCCTGATGGAGGCGACATGTTCCTCCAAAACGTCGGTTCACTTTGCATGGACTACACGGCGTTATATCCCAAAAGATAGAAATCTTAAAATTTAGAAACGTTTTTGTCTTATCGGTACAGAAATCTTCACATTCCCAGCTCAGATGCTGCATTAATTTTGCCAACAAAAGGAAAGCCAAATGTAAATTTCGGCGAGGCATCACAGCTATTTATTCAGAAAAAAATAGTAATTTAACAAAAGCTGTGTACTCTTCGCCGACTCACCATCGCGTAAATATCAATGTCATATTGTAATGACGCTAGGGTCACTCAACCTCAGAAGCTAACCTGCAGCCATACCGGTATTACTGACGGTAGTAAATTAAAAGGTATGAAGGTTGGGTGATTTCTCGTGGCGTAACAGGCCTGTTCCTATTAATTTTCACGAAAATCCTTTAAAAGTTATTAGGGAAATATACACGGACATGACGATTCGATAAACCTATCCCTCTAATGAAACGAAGAGATAAGGCTAATAATGAAAGTGATTACTCTAAGATTCTTCTTGTTACTAAATGATCTGCCCATTAATTAAAGCGATCTATTTTAAATTTTAAACTGTCCAGTAATAAATTAGGTCTGTTTGCCGTCAAGCAGCTTATTTTCTGCTCTGAACTGCAATTAAGAGTCATCTGTGAGTCAGACATATTATTTGAAAAGCTTAAATAACTGGGATACATGTTAACTCAAAAGTGACAAAAAATACTGAAGTCGATCACAGCGCTTCTGACGGCTTGTCCCAAGACACGTACGGTCTTCGATCTCTCGAACAGTCTGATCACGAGTTTGGAGCATTAATGTGCGTATATATTTTCGGAGGTACCACATGCTAACGGACAGACGAATATGATCTTCCCATCGTAATTTATTTTATAAAATTTCTGCAAACGACGCATAAGAAACTACACGTACACTCCTCCACAGAATCACATTCCCTTTAAATTTCAGCAAAAACAAAAAGACAAAATATACTTCACGGAGCAGAGTCAGTGCTGAGACGCTGAGCCAGTCTAGTATTTGCCGACCTTTATGGTACCCGAACGCTAATTAAAGTGTACGCAGGAGATGGTCACGATGCCCTATCCTGAGCAAGTGGAACATAGCCAACATCTTTAATCTATTTCATTAAGATGTATTTATTCATTATCTTCCGACCAAGGTGTCGCAAATGTGCGTGTTACATGTCCCACCGCTTGTCACACTCATAATAATCCACTTGGCGAAAAGTCCAAATTATTAAGCTCCTGAATATGCAATTCTCTGCGTTCTCCTGTTTCTTCTTTCCTCTTAGATGCAAATATTCTCCTCAGCACTTCGCTCTTAATACTTTCCTCTATGCTCTTCACTTGGGGTGAGGACCTATCATATCCATTTAGAACAACAGGTAAAATTACAGCTCGGTACGTTTTAATTTTTTGGCATGCATTCTGAACCAAAAGATACCACAGTACTTACTTACTTGCTTACTTAAGGAGCTGAGCCCTTCTGGAGGAGCTGCCAATTCTGCAGCTACTCAAGAATTTCCCAGCATTTTATGGAACGCGAAGGTTCATCACCGTGTTCACAAGAGCCCTCCACTGGTCCCTATCCTGAGCCAGATCTATGCAATCCATACCATCCCATCCTATCTCTCTAAGATCCATTCTAATATTGTCCACGCACCTACGCCTTGGTCTTCCCTGTGGTCTCTTTCCTTCTGACCTTCCCACCAATATCCTATACGCATTCCTCGTCTCCCCCACTCGTGCTTCCCGAAATTAATGTAATCGTAACTTCATCGCGTAGCAACGAAACACGGGCTACAATAACAATATTCATTTCCACTGATTTTACAATACAATACGAGCTTGCTCCTTCCTGAACCAAACTGGGTACACCCCCTTCCCACTCTAACCAGATATTGTTGCACTTACGAACGAGCGTGCAACAAAGGCATTATGCTGACAGCAACAGAGAGGCCAAAAAGGTAGTGATATCCAACTAACCGTGACGCCACTTCCGGTTCTGGCTTCCAACAGCCAGTCGACTATTACAGAAGATGTTTCCCAACATGGGGTACCTGTTCTACGGAAGAAATACGAGAAAAGCTGTAAAACAGTCGCTTTAAACGGTTGATTCGTAAATTATACAAAGTCGCTATTTCAAAGACGCTGGCTAAAGGCCTCAAACATTGAGTGAGATGGGAAAATCACCATGAATGGATTTCAAAGGAGATGGCTGTTTCATATTAAAATTATTCCAGCACTCGCCAGGAGACAGTGAGGAAGTCCGTGAAAACTTATCATCTGGATAGCCGGCACCGCTGCAGAATTTCGAAACGGGTACCTAGAAAATACACAAGAGAGGATGAGTTTCAGGACTCCCAGACTCGTGGGACAGTATATTATACTCATGAGTCCGGCGGGGCCCAGAACAAAGAATGACTGTGCTGACGTGTACCAGCAGCCATTTGCCAGACCCGAACCTAAATATAAGAGAGCAGGACTCACATATACGTGATGATGGCCGTATATGGCCAAAACATATTATAGTAAGATAAGATGCACGGCCCGGGTTCGATCCCGCGTCTGGTCAAGTGGGATTTGTGGTGGACAAAGTGGCGCTGGGGCAGGTTTTCTCCGAGTACTTCGGTTTCCCCTGCCAATCTTCATTCCACCAATTGCTCTACAATCACCCTCACCTATCATCTGGGGCTGGTACAATAGGCTAGAAGTGGCTGCAGTACAAGGGACTTAGTCCCACCCCACTAGAAATAACAAATGAAAAAAATAAGATGCATACGAAACAGAAAATAAATGTTGCATTTAAGACGGTAACATATGATATATGTACGAAACAAGAGAAGGGCTTTGTCGCTACACCATCCTATAAAACAACTCCGTGGCCTGTAGTCCGCAAGCGAACTATACCGACCGAGCGACCACCGCTTGGCGGCGAAGTTAATGCCAACTTTTGCGGATAGAAGGTGTCGCGTGGTCAGCGTAACGGTTCGCCACGGCCGTTAGTTTTCGGTTTCCTAGACCGGAGCCGCTAATTTTCCATTCAAGTAGCTCTTCAATTATCCTCATGAGGCTGACAGTGAGTAGAGCCCGCTCAAGACCCACTACTTCTCGGAAAATTTGGTAGCGCCGGGAATCGAACCCGGACCTCTGGATCTGTAGCCAAGAACTCTGACCACTAGACCACAGAGGCGGTCAGCTACACCATCCTACTCAGTCCTCAAATAAAATAAGAAAGACAAAAACAAACAACAACAGTACAGCAGGTATGAAACAAAATTAAATTTAAAACGGCAGTCTGCAGATACATGACATAGATACGTTATTTAGAGGCAAGGCGAAGTCAAAGATTTAACCTCTCATCCCCTGAATGTCTGTAATGATACGAAAGGAGTGTCTTTCAGGTTCTCAGTTATTTATAATATAATGGTTTCGTGATAATGAAATCAAACTGACAAAATAATGTATCGTGAATATTCGTGCTAAACTTACTTTTAATTAATACAGAGTGTCCGGATGAAAGGTATCCAAAATAAAATCATTATATCTCAGAAGGAATTTATTATACACATTAATGGGTTACACCATTACAAAGGGAAACTATTACAGTTTTCTCTGCGTATATAACTTTCTCAATAAATTTAAATGTGGGCTTCCTTGGTGGCACAACAAATGTCCAGGCTTGAAATGTGTTTGGCGTTACCGTAGCCACAGCGTCCCTTATGCGGGCTTTCGGATGTTGAAGTTCGTTGATCTTAACCTGGTAGACAACGTTCTTCATATAACCCCACAAAAAAAAAAAAATCCACTGGGATTAAATCTGGCGACCTACGAGGCCAAGCGATTGGTCCACCTGTGCAAATTTATATCCCAGCCATCTCTCTGTCCAGGTGATTCCTAACATGGTGAGATAAATTTTGCGGGGTTTTTCTTTTTCGTTGATATAAACCGGATACTTGTATGACAATTAGTTTCCGAGATATACCATTCATCCGGACACTCTATATTACCCACACCCTAATCCAACGTATAACGGTCTGTATTTGGCAAGGATTCCTCATCGCTGACAGGTACCGGTTTGCTTTTCTCGTCCCGTCTGAATTTGAGGTTAGTGACGAGAGGTTGCAAAGCGAGTTTTCTTATGCAATACATTTAGTGTAAAGAAAGTGAAATCGAGTGCGAACCTCTGTGACCCCTAAGTCAGGCAGGGTTACGGTTTGAGGGCAAGGGAAGGTGTGATACGGGTTCCACCCAGCTTGTTGGTCGACTTCTGGAGGACACTTACTTTCGCTGGAACCTATGTAATTATTCATTGGAGGAACTGTTGTTTCTAACGTCATCTTCAAACTTCGATCATATAACCAGAAGCCAAAACTGCGTTACGTTGCGATACTAAGGTGCAGGTAGCGCATAAACGTTGCATGTAGTCGTTCAGCTGGTCGGAAATTTCCCCGCCTCTTATGCAACCTGAATGCTCATCACCGTGTTCACAAGAATCCGCCACTAGACCCTATTCGGTGGCACCAAAAACAAACTCCGTGGCCTGTAATCCGCAAGCGAACTATACCGACAGAGCGACCGCCGCTTGTCGGCGAAGTTAGTGCCAACTTTTGCGGATAGAGAGTGTCACATGATCAGTGCAACGGATCCCCACGGCCGTTAATCTCGGTTTTCTAGATCGGAGCCTCTATTTCCTTGAAATAGCTCCTCAATTACCCTCGAGAGGCTGAGTAGACCCCGTTCCAGACCCACTGCTTCTCAGAAAATCTGGTAGCGCCGGAAATCGAACCCGGATCTCGGGATCTGTAACCATGAACTCTGACCACTAGACCACAGAGGGGGTCATTTGAGCACCACGTCATGAATATATAACTCTTGCTCTTGGCAACAGATGGAAATGAGTGGGTATGATTACGCCTCGGTCCTTTTCCACAGGGGAAGAGCCAGCGGTGCATACTTCACAGGACGTGATGACAAAGAAAAAGTTCCTGCCCCTGTAAGGAGCCGAATTTCATTAGTTCAGCTCGTAGCCAGGCTCTTTACTGAATGAACTACCCATACTCTTTTCAGTATAAAATATAAGACGAGTAAAGAGTATCTTTATTGTAATTTTACTATTGCCAAGAATATATTTTTCTCTTATTCAAATGCTACTTCTATTTAATTCTACGATAAAGAATGCATTATTGCAACCCACAGCATATTTAAAAACTTGTCAAATGACTATCAAATTACAACACCTTATAATTTATTTTGCTTAGTACCCCGACATGTTTCGACATTTATATAACATCTTCAGGGGTATTCGTTCAAGTAATATATTAGTAAAAGCTTGCTCTAAACGGAACTGGAACATCAAAATTGTTGAATGGCATAAAAAGGGGTTAGTACTGTATAACATGGCGTCATTTTACTATAAGACTAGCTTTCCGAATAGGTCTTAAATGTTGTGTATATTATTGTAAAGTAACGCTAAATAAGCCTCTACTGGTTCATTTACTGAACGGATCCAATGAAGATGATATTTGAGTGTCAAAACATGTCGGGGCACTAAGTTAAATAAAAAGGTAAAGTTGTCCCTGTGCTTAACTAATTAAGCACTACGCCATGCATGTGTATGGGGGAATGGATGTATAGATCCACATTTTCTTGATCTGGTCATTAGATGGAGGTGAATGGTCAGCTTCAGGCCCCGGCCGTTTTACCCCCAGGGAAAGAGCCCCCGGTACCCATTGGATAGGAGGTTGGTGGACACAAGAGCCATTCTGGACGACTCGAAGAAAAAAGAATTCTTCACCCTACCGGGACTCGAAGTCACATTGCGACTGGCTGATCCTACCAGTCAATTTCCAACAAAGGGCTATAGATAGATAGACAGAACTTGGAATATTTAGTACTAATGAACAAATTAAAGAATACCAGACACACTTGTTGCAACTTGTACGCCTATTGGATGAAGGACGATTATCCTGCAATACAGGATACTACGTTAGCGCCAGATATGTAGAATTCCGGGCCCTAAGAAAGAAGATGGATTAACCAGTTTGAAATAGATGAACTTCTACAGACTGGAACAGGCCAGCAGGCCTAAACCATGAAGATGGTGATGTTGGTAATAAAAAGCACCACAGTTTTCACGCATGCAACTTAAAAATGTCCGCTCTGGAACACAATCGCCATCAATATTAAGTGCACGAGGAAAAGTATTCGATTTACGTATTTTCACGTTACGTGCCTTGTCAATGAAGTAAATATATATATTTTCTTGCGATATAACACTGCAACTAGTCCGAGACTAACGAGCATTTCTCTTCTGACTTAAACTACTACTACTATAAATGAACGTCTAAGATTACGCCCACCAGTGTGTTCCAGAATTTGGTGTCTTGAGCGCATTGTTGTCGCACTAGTTCAAGCGGCTTGGGTCTGAATCATAGTATTTTCACTACCGCGCACTTAATGAAGTAAATGTAGTGTTATTTATCTTAATTTATAACCTTAAAACTAGTGATCGTCTTATAATTTGGAAAACAGCAAAACACTGTCTACATCTCCAGGAGTACAAAGTTCTGTGTTGCTAGGTCTTGTCACCCATACCGTGCCGGGTGTAAATAGTTACAACTGTTTCTTACTTCACAAAAATATTAATTATTAACCGTGGAAACAACAGTCGAAAATTGCATTCCAATCTCCAGTTTGGTGTTCTTATACATATCTTCCAAATCCACAAGCCGGAAGGTCGCGGGTTCAAGTCCCGATGAGGTCACTGGATTTTTTTTTCAATTGACCTAATCCTTCCAGCCGCACTATGGCCCTGGGGTCGACTCAGCCTCTAACAGAAATGAGTACCAGGAATTAATGAAATAATTTTCCTGGGGAATAAAGCGCGGCCTGCGCGTAAGGCTGATAACCTTACCGCCATCTTTGAGCCGATTGTCTAGATAATGTGGGACCCTCAACGTCTCACAACCCTATGGGCCTTCACGGCCTGGTACAGGGATGGATTTACTTTTTTTTATTAATTCTAAAGAAATTGTATATCTTACAGGCCTTCATGTTCATTTACTACAGACAAAATCTACTGCTGTAAAACTAATCATACTCCAGATATTACTTTGCTAAAAAATATAAATTATTTACTCCGTACTTCGGCAATTGCCATTACGCTGAATGCTTCAAACAACAACAGTAGACCTTAACATTTTAAGCCGCGTACTAATTATTTTGCTTGGCTGGGGAGATTTTTGTGAGAAAGTCGATATAGATCGATTTAAATTTCAAATAAAGTATAAGCGATATTGGACTGAGATGGCAAATATTAAATTCACGCGACAACTATAAATTCTGACGCTCTATCACAACTTTTATTTAGATCCGTCGAGAAATTTTGGAGATGAAACATGCAGACGGTCAGACTGCCTCCACACCGCGCGCTTATGTGTAAGGAATGTACTGAAAGGTGACATGAATTTAAATTTCTTTACCAGGATCGTCTTATATTCGAATGAATTGGGTAGTGCGCACAAATCTTCTTGCATCTCATTATGAAATGATGAAAACACGTTTAAAGAAACTTATCAGATTTCGGAGGTGAAAGCTGAGTAAGTGAACTGCAACGACCGAGAGGAAATGTTCAAGAAGTCTGTGCGAATGGCCGCAACTATTTTGTGATGCACGAGTGCTCCACTGCTGGTTGGACGAATGATATAAAGCTAGTCAAATAGAAACGTATTCATGCTGAAGGCTCTACTTATAGGGGTTTCTCAACAATAACATTGGAATAGCTTTACGCACGCCAACTCCATGGACCAAAACAGATAGCCTACAAGTCACTATTGCAGTTCTTCGAACTACTGTTATAAGCCTATAGTTTTGCCTTCCTTTACCGTTAGTTGATGCAACTACAAAACAACTGTCAGTTCCAATTCACCCGCAGTGTTATGTAACAAATTCTCTCAATGACTGACACTTCAATCACAGTACTTCAGCAGCTCATTGTGTCTGGAAGTATTTCTTTTACACCAAAGATGGAGTATATTTCTTTTTAAGTTTTATTTAACGACGCGTCCTCAAGTGAATATATAGCATTGGCTGGATGGATGTCTGTAAATAACAAATTTATATGGTGGGTGGAAGCAGTCAGGTACTATCACAGCAACTACGAAACAAGTCAGTCATAACAGTAGGCCTTCATGCTGAGAATCGTGCCCTGGATTTCCGGAATGAGAAGCAGGGGTGTAACGTTGGGTACACAAGTGTGAAGAGAAGTTAATATACGGAGAGGTTTTAGTGTTTAATAAACAAAAAACAAACCTACTAACTCTGTAGTAAGAGAACACGAAGGTACGAAGTGGTTCATATTTACAGCCTGCCACTGAACTCGATTATGAACGGATTCAACTTAGTTGGAATCCTCATTAAGCCTGACTATTTCCACCCCACCCCTTGGCACTACAGCACCAGTGGGCCTAGGCGTACCTCCATGAACTTCTCCGTTCACTTCGGTTTTTCTAGATCTTACACATTCGGTAGGACTCCTTGGGTGGGTGATCAGCTCGTCGCAAGGCCTCTACCTGTACACAAACACAGAAAAACGCACACACACAAACTAAACATCCATGCCATGAGTGGGATTCGAACCCACGATCCCGGCTTCCGAGCGAGCGAAGACAGTGCATGCCTTAGACCGCTCGGCTACCGTGACCGGCCCTGACTATTTTAGTAGGAATAATTTTATCTATTCATCTGTCTTATTTCTATTCCAAATTTAATTGTTCCAAGAGATTTCCGTATCATGACTCTGTGCCTCATGTCCAGCTTATATACCCCAATTTTAAAAATCTTTATTTTAATACTTCGTAACTGGCATTCTTCACTCAATATTATTCGGGTTATCAAATCAAGAAGAAGAATCTTTTTACCAGCAAATTGGACTTAAATTTGAGAAAGAAACTAGTGAAATACTATATTTGGAGCATTGTTTTGTATGGGGCTGAAACTTGGACACTTAGGGCAGTAGATCAGAAACACCTGGAAAGTTTCGAAATGTGGTGTTGGAGAAGGATGGAGAAGATCAGTTGGACCGATTATGTGAGAAA
>NW_019733319.1:122031-124565 GCF_002891405.2 Cryptotermes secundus | reverse complement strand
TAGAAGTGACCAGAAGACGTAAGAAGATGCTGGATGACCTTGGGGACAGAATAGGATATTTTCATTTGAAGGAGAAAGCTCTAGATCGCATCAAGTGGAGGAACTGTTTTGGAAGAGACTGTGGACCTGTTGTCTTGACAGATTACTAATGAATGAATGAATCAAATCAAGAAAGATCAGATTAGGACATGCAGAACTCATGTGGGAGATTATAATGCATAGGCCCAAATAATTTTAATTGGGAAACTGGAAGGAAAGACATCAATCCTTTGAGGGGTATCGGGAATCATTCTTTCGTTTCCATCTTCTTTCCTTCTGAATATAACCTAGGCCGCTAAATCCGCAGACCTTATTGAGGTCATATGGCTCCAGTACCTACAATCCGGAATGTACTTTAATGGTCGATCACAGTGACCGCGTGGTCTAAGGCACGAACCGTGTACGCCCACTCTAACACTGGCATCATGTGTTCGAATTCCACTCGAGGCATGGATGTCTGTGTTTATTCCGTATTTAGGTAGCGACCTTGCGACGGGCTGATGCTCCGTCCAGGAGCACGACTGTGTATAGAATCAAGAAACTGAAAATTATCCAAGGTCCAAAGGGCTGTAGAGCCATAGAGAGAGAAATTTACATTAATTACTTTTAATTAATTTTCAAAAATGATCTTTTCGTTCAGTAACATAGTACGGACGTCGGGAAAAGATCAAGGTAATATAAACTCTCGCTCTTCTTTCTCGACCCTTCTAACTGTACATGGCTCGATCTGTTGGCATGCACATGACTGGACTACACACTCTGGAGAGAGAGGAAACGGTCCATAGCAGACGGGTGGAGAAGCAGAGAGAGAGATCTGAGAAAATCTCTCATTAACTATCTCAGAATTACAGAGACGTCCAGCAAGCGAGTCGAATTCACAATGGCTTGGGCTTATTTTGTTCTTTTAATTGTTCGTATAACCCTTGCTCTTATTATAAAAATCAAGCCTTTACTGTAAAATATATGGCAAAAACTGTTTATAACGGACTGCCAAAGAAAAGAAGCTGGCTATTTTCTTCCGTTCCAGTCTGCTTTCCATATAAGTTTTACACTAAACTGCACTGTTATTGAGTAAATCATAATCTCATTATTTCTCTTTTACTTTCTTTGGCATTTCATTAAATTACGCTGCACAAGTTATGCTGATATGCGAGCTTAATCGCTTTCTACTTGTGGCAGCAGTGTTCCTTGAACTCCGTGGCCTGTAGTCCGCAAGCGAACTATACCGACCGAGCGACCCCCGCTTGTCGGCGAAGTTAGTGCCAACTTTTGAGGATAGAGGGTGTCGCGTGGTCAGCGCAACGGATCCCAACGGCCGTTAATTTCGGTTTTATAGACCGGAGCCGCTATTTCTCTGAAAAATCTCATGAATTATCCCCATGAGGCTGAGTAGATCCCGTTCCAGACCCACTACTTCTCAGAAAATCTGGTAGCGCAGGGAATCGAAAGCGGGACCTCTGGATCTCTAGCCAGGAACTCTGACTACTAGACCACAGAGCAGTAGCGTTCTTTATCAAACAAATTCCAGGAAGCACAGCACGAAATAAAATTAAATGAATAAAAACAATACTAAAGCAGATTATTTTCATTAATTTACTGCTCTGAAATTGAGTTCCCGCGGTGAGCACTGTTCATTTAATACATACTGTTCTACAACGGGTTTCACTCTGTATTCTCTGGACCGAAGAAACTTCATAATAAATGTAGATCTCCGTTTAATCCAAGTTTCCTTTTTATGGATTACACTCCACAACCAATGGAGAGCAATTAAATGTACAGTCCAAACCAGTGTTAAGGAAGTACAGGGTGAAACGTATAGAATCGGCCCGATGAATTTGCTAATAATTCCGCAGGTGATGCATATAACCGCTCACAATTACGACATAATAATCCGTGGGCCGCGCTGAGTCGAATGGTGTGCGCATGATCCGGCAAGTGGCAGCCCTTATGCTGCAAGGTCAAGGACAATGCCGAAACGTGTCTGCAGTGCGCAGCGACAGTCATGGAGTACACTGTTGAACAGCGAGTGTTTCTAGTGCCTACTTGAAAACGGCGGACACTTTCAACACCTGCTCTGATCACGGCACACAATTCAAGATAAGATATGTGTAAATTACTTTAATATCTGTATGGTATATTTTATATTACAGCTCATTTCGTCGGGCCGGTTCTATATGAATCACCCTGTATAATATAGATCCAGTTGCAGTGGTCACCTGTTACGACCCTTGTATTCTACAGGAATACTGCTGATACGTTATGAATTGATGCTGTTGATGACAACGAACTATTACAATAAAATAGTTTAATAAACTATAGTACGAATTTCGTATTAATTTCTTTAAATAAAAAGGTAATAAAAACCTAATCCGAGTTCCTGATATAGAGCGAATAAAGCTATGGGATTAACTACCAAAGCAATTAAATGGTGTGAGGCTGTGCCATAACTAAGGCGGTTAGTCGGCAGTTAGTTAGTCGGGGCAGTTGCCACGGTT
>NW_019733319.1:121144-121777 GCF_002891405.2 Cryptotermes secundus | reverse complement strand
CCAGAATGCGGAATTTTTCTCACACAGTATATGTAAGGTTTCCACACACCAGAGCGATCGCGGTGGCGATGGCGGTCGCGGTGGCGATAAAGTCTTCTCACACCAACAACGCGGTGGTAGCGATCAGTTTGAAAAATCGCGTAAGCACATCGTAAACGTTAATCGATTATCTCGTCTGGTAGAAGCGTTATTTTTGGCAGCGGTAGTTGATGATGAGGAGAAGTAGCAAGCAAGGTAATTATTCCTTTTATTGTGTACAATTGGAGAAATTTGAGAAGTTATTGCAAATATTAACATCACAATTAATTGTATATTAATTAATATATTTTTCAGAAAGAAGCGTAAGAAAACGTGGATCTGCCCATTTGTTCCCAGATTTCATCTTTCTTTTTTATATTCTTGTAACCAGGATGCGACAAATCAAATAATATATTATGTAATTTTACTTCTTCAATAAGTTGCTCCATTGTTGTACTCATTGTTCATGCTAACATACAGCGACAGGGGCAGCGGTCAAACTTGCAAAGATGCATCTGATCGCCACCGCGGGGTAGAACGCTGCACTGTCCGGAACGCTGCCAGCAAGATCGCTGCCTGTCTGAAAGCGTCTATAAGTTCAGCATGAAATATCTG
>NW_019733319.1:112923-121077 GCF_002891405.2 Cryptotermes secundus | reverse complement strand
CGCCACCGCGAACGCTCTGGTGTGTGGGAGCCTTAAGGCATATATTGTCTTCGCTCGCTCGGAAGCCGGGATCGTGGTTTCGAATCCCACACAAGGCATAGATATTTGGTATGTGTAGGTGTTTATTCTGTGTTTAGGTAGAGTCCTACCGTTTGCAAAAATTATCATGAAACTTAAAAATCAGAGACCAGGGGCCAAGGGGGCTGTAGAGATAGTGAAAAAAAATGTACCATACCCTGAGACATTTGGATCCAATCCAAAGTATCAGAGCTTGTTTCTCTAAGATCAGTTTATACGCAGAAAGCTACACCATCACATCTGGGAAGAAATGCAGTCACAGTATGACTTTATTACGTTGCGAACAATCTGCTGCAAAGAGCGGTGAAAGTGGCTAGAGTTTCTATTTATGAACACAACCTGCTTACTCAGCATCACATTGTAAACAAATCTCCCTCACCCTAATTTCTATTATATTTTACTATCAGCCATAATCTGGCGGAATGACACGCATTGAGGGCACATACGGCAAGTTTCCGAGGTAGCGAAAAATAGAGAAAATTTCACAACTAGAAGGTTTGATATTATACTGCTGTTGACGTGATCAGTTAAGGATGTTGAGATGGGTGGCATTTATATAATGCATATGGAAATAAGAAATCTGGTAGGGAAATCTCAAGGGGTCCAAGTTGCAAATGACTCATATGGAAATTGATCTTCAAGAAATATGTGAAAATGAGAAGGGACAGAGCAAGGTCAGAACATGATCCAAAGGCCGATCTCCGTAAAGTAAAAGTTGAACTTTTGTGTTGCTTAAAAGCAGAGGCCGAACGTCTAAGAAATTACAGACTTTTCAAGAACGACCCTGCACCACCGAATAAATAAATGTTAAAAATATGTTGACTGCAGCGAGAAGATTGACGAGGGAGCCATTGCATTGGGCAAGCTCTGCTAAAGCTTCATGCGGTGTCTGGAAGGGACAGCCGAGGAGCACACTTTTCTGATGAATATTATTTAAAACGGTACACTGTCAGACCACCATGTCCTGAAGGCTTATACGGCTGTGGTATTAAAGGACCAGATGTCGTAGTCCTTGATACCGAAAGGAGGATCCTAAAACCTCGGTGTACTTTGTAGGAGCTCGAGTGGGGCCCAAAATCGACGTCAACGTGGTAAAAGGTAAAGTTCTCCCTGGGCTTTACTAATTAAGCACTAATCCATAAAGGCGTATGGGAAGTGGATGTATAGATCCACATTTTCTTGACCTCGGCACTAGTNCTGAGAAAGAGCCCCCAGTACCCATTGGATAGGAGGCTCGGTGGGCCCCAGAGCCGGTCTGAACGACATGAAGAAGTGAAAGCTCTTGCCCCACCGGGACTCGAACTCTGACTCCTCCGTTCTGCAGCCCGTAGCCCGTCGCTATACCAACTGAGTTATCCCGGCTCCGATATCAGTATGGTGGCAGAGCAAAATCGCATCGCCATTACAGGGATTCGAAAGGCAATCACCTAGTTCCCAACCCATCTCCCGGTTCCCTAAACATATGATTCTTTCAGAATTTAAAGGCTAGTCGTGTTAAACCGCTTATAATTATTTCCCTTTAATTTTACGGTATGTAAGGAGGTCCATTCACATTTCTTCGACAATCGTATGTTATGTATTTTGATATAACGGCAATTAAAACGTACATTAATTACAGCAAATATAGGACACTCTTTCTTTATTTAGCTTTCATACAAATGTTGCTACAACATTATAACCTATACAACTGTTGTGTAAACTGGAAACAATAAGCAGGAAAACAGAAGGAACTGACCATGTACGCGCACTTAAACAGAAAACAACAGAAAAAAAAACGTTTGGCACAATCCGGAAATACGCGCGAGAGTATACAGAAGCACGGAATACACAGATAACTACAGGATATTTCTTCAAAGGTTGAGATGTGTTCCGCTGGTCAAAAATGTACTGCATTCATTATTTCACAGAAGTCCGCCATTGTAACCTACACTGAATCAATTCATACAGTCCACTAAGAGAACTAGTAAGAGGTAAAGTCATCCCTGTAACAGGCCGTGGAGGACCATAGGGTTGTGAGATGTTGAGGATCCCACATTTTCTAGACAATCGGCTCCCAGATGGCGGTATGGTCAACCTTACGCGCTGGCCGTCCTTTACCCCCCAGGAAGATTCCTGGGACTCATTTCTGTTAGAGGCTGAGTCGACACCAGGACCATAGTGCGGCTGGAAGGATTAGGTAAATTGGAAAATCCACCGGAACCCGCAACCTTCCGGTTTGTAGCATAGTGCCTCAACCAACCATGCTACCGCGTGCCCCCAAGAAAACTAGCACGTTATGAAAATGTTACAAAGGATCTTTGATCCATAGGGAACAATAAATTACTTCACTAGCTAAGCAATTATTACTTTCTGATCAAGGACTTATCATTTTATCATGTTTCTGCATCCCCTATTTACTTCTTCCTTCTTTACAAATATTCTCCGCGGCACTTCCTTCTCAAACCCAAATACGAGTATGTTCTTCCGTCGGAACAAGCTTCAGGCCCGTGATAGTTCACTTAATTCTGAGTATTTTAATCTTCATCGGAATCTACAGAACGTGCCGAAAATAGTTTTACTTTGCACCGAAACCGAAACTCCGACACTTCTAACAACGTATATCAACTCTGTACTTAGACTGTACAGATGCGTGGTTTCAAGCTAAAATAGCAACAGCCGCCATTATGCACAAACATATTAGTATGCTGAACTGTGCTAAAGGCCGATCTTCATAAATTGGCCGCAACAGGTAATCTACTGCAAGCGATCAACGGGCGGTCTCATTGAAAGTGGTTTGATAACAAAAAACTAATTGTTTGGTACCCGACAAGAAGAGCTTAAGTGAAACGTAATTTCTTACTGACGTAATCTCTTCTTACCGAGTAACAAAAAATAATTCAAATGTAATAGTACACATAGGCAGAGTCAGGAGAGCGCAGGACCGCGCCATAGCTCAAGGGGTTAGTCGCTGGCTTCCCACCACGGCGGCCCGTGTTCGAGCCCGGGTCTGGTCAAGTGGGATTTGTGGTGGACAAAGTGGCGTTGGAGCAGATTTCCTCCGAGTACTTCGGTTTCCCTTGCCAATCTTCATTCCACTAATTTCTCCATCATCATAATCACCCGGGGCAGGTACAGTAGGCCAATCAGTGGCCGACGTGCCGAGTGGACTCAGCTGGACTCCATCCCCCCCACACTATGCAAAATAAAAAAAGAATAAGGATAGCGCAGTCGGTATAACGACTGGATACTAGCTGGATGGTGGATGGGTCGGAGTTCGAGTCCCGATAGGGGAAAGATTTTTCTCCTCTCTACGTCGTCCAGAACGGCTCTGGGGCCCACCCACCCTCCGACCGAATGGGTACCGAGGGCTCTTTCTTCGGGGGTAGAGCGGTAGAGGTGTGAAGTTGACCAGTCACCTCCATCTAGTGTCAACGTCAAGAATGGAGCTATAGCTCTACTTCCTTATACACGTATGTCTTCATCGCATGGAGCTTAATTAAGCACAGGGACAACTTTACATTTTATTTTTCCTTGGCACTACAGCCCCAGCGGGCCTAGGCCTACCTCCATGAACTTCTCCGTTCACTTCGGTTTTTTCTAGATCTTACACATTCGGTAGGACTCCTTGGGCGGGTGATCAGCTCGTCGTAAGGCCTCTACCTGTACACAAATACAGAAAAAAGCGCACACACAAACTAAACATCCATGCCCTGAGTAGGATTCGAACCCACAATCCCGGTTTCCAAGCGAGCGAAGACAGTGCATGCCTTAGACCGCTCAGCTACCGTGAGCGGCAATTTACATTTTTAGTTCGGGTTATGCTACGTGTAGGATCATTGCCTGAATGATAAAGTGGAAGTGTCCTATTTTACAGTACTATCTCAACATTGAGTGTTTGGGTTGTACTGAAAATTTGTTCCATACTGGATGTAATGGGTTGAGAATCTGACTAAGGGACTATCAGCTTCTTAAGATGGGCTGTACTGGATTCATTCGGCCATTCTACGACAGAAATTCTAGAAGAATTTATGCAGAATATATTAATAGTCACGACCCAAAACAAATGTAATTCTTTATCAACGAAATATAAGTACAAATTGTATGTTTCTGGACATTATTGATCGTCCTGTTTTTATTTAAAAAACACAAAGTTTCGGAGACTGAATTCTGTCTATGTCTTCAGGTAAAATGTACTCAGTTGGGCCCAATCGATTAATCGATTCCAGTCTCCGAAACGTTGCGTTTTTAAATATAAACAGGACGTTGAATGATGCCCTGAAACACAATATTTTTACAAATTTACCATCGTCAGAAACTTTTAGATCTTATTTAAGTATCTGAGAACTTCCTAAAATGAATGCAGGGAACTCAAACAGGTTATCGACCATAAGCTACATCAGATACAGGGTCTGTTAAACTCGTCCGTACCGGAAACTGGAGCCCCTGAATTAGACGGCGGAGAGGGTCAGGGGCTAGGAAATTACTCATGACTTACGGCTGCGGTTGTTGCCCCCACCTGAGGCCGCAATGCCACGGAGACAGAAAACAAAAGCGACTTCATGACATCCGCCGACATTACTTTCGGTTATATAGTCTTCAGGACGCCTTCAGGTTTCATCAATTGGAATCTACTATAGCTTGCACCGCCTCAGTTGATTCTGAGACCTTAACTCGGCGCACCTCCTCCTAACTGACAGAACACAAGGCATCATAATACAGAACCGCGGATAGAGAACTCTGCTTCCACAGGTTGATTGTACATCTGTTTCTTAATTTATCATTAGGACTCGACATTGAAACAACACAGAAGACGATAATAAAAAATATGGAAACCCGTCAGTAGAGTGAACTCCTGAAGTTCGATTTCAATCGTGGGCAAAGACTTTTCCTCCGTGGCGTCATATCTTGACTGCCTTCGGGTCCCACCCAGCCTCTCGTCCAACCGGAATTCATGCTCCGGAGATCAACCGGCCGAAGCTGACCATTCACGTCCATCTAGTTCCAGCTACCACTTCGCGGGTACAAGGTAAAGGCAAAGTTGTATTGAGCACTATGCCATGAAGACTCATGGGGAGTGGAGGTCTTGGTCTCGATATTAGATGGAAGTGACAGTCAGCTTCATGCCATTGCCGCTTTGCCGAGGGGGAGCCTCCGGTACCTATTGGATAAGGGGCTGCGTGAACCCTAGAGACATTCTGGACCCTTTGGAGAAGAATCTCTTGTCTCTGGCGGGAATCGAACCCCAGACGTCCAGCTCATAGCCCTTCGATATCCCGGGTAGTATTTATTCTTAAGTAACTTAATAAATCTCTCTCAATTGCAGGGGTTACATAATGTCTAATGAGAGGGGACGTTTGTCATAAATTGTATCAACAGTAAGTTGGACACTGCCCATTGTACACGGGATCAGGCGAAGACAGGGGGCCGAATCCGGGGCGTTTTAATAGTAGACTGGTATGTTAACTAGTAGCACAACATTAGGGGTTTCGTTTGGTGGCACCCAGTCCTTCAGTTCGAGCCTGCTCCGCATGGTTGCGGAAGTCGATAACAAGTAGAACGGAGCTCGAATCTTTTCATTTCCTCCCAGCCCGCATGTTTTTGTGTCCACATGACAGAAAGTTCGTAATTGCTGAACCTTCATTCATAGCTTAACGACTACCCATATAACAAGACAGATAAACACTGCCTGAAAGTAACTCACTCCCAATGAGGAAAATTTTATGAGCCCAATATTTGGCTCAGCCGGTCATGGTAGCCGAGCGGTCTAAGGCATGTACTGTCTTCGCTCGCTTGGAAACCGGGATCATGGGTTCGAATCCCACTCAGGGCATGGATGTTAGTTTGTGTGTGTGCGTTTTTCTGTGTTTGTGTACAGGTAGAGGCCTTGCGACGAGCTGATCACCCGCCCAAGGAGTCCTACCGAATGTGTAAGATCTAGAAAAACCGAAGTGAACGGAGAAGTTCATGGAGGTAGGCCTAGGCCCACTGGGGCTGTAGTGCTAAGGAAAAAATGTTTGGCTTAACTAATTCTTTGTGCTTAAGGTTTAACACCACTTACACACCAATGCTTTGGACATGATCTTGGCTGATTGACTGATCTTAGGTAATTTACCTACGTTGTTTCAACTGCACGATGAGATTAGTGGAACGATGAGAAGGTAAGTATTTGGAAGGCGGTGGCCGTGGCTTGTTTCGAAGTATTATTTCAGCATTCGGAATAGCTCAGTCGCTATAGTAACTGACTACAAGCTGGATGATCGAGGGATCGGAGTTCGAGTCAGGGTCCAGACCGGCTCTGGTGTCCACCCAACATCCTATCCAAAAGTACCGGGGGCTCTTTCCACGGGGGTAAAGCGGCCGCAGCGTGAAGCCGACCACTCATCTCCAGCTAGTGTGGAGGTCAAGAAACTGTGGATTTATACATCCACTCCCCCATTCATCTTCATGGCGCAGAGCTTTTGTTTAAGCACAGGGAAAATTTTACTTTTTACCTATTATTCCAGCATTCACCTCGAAACTGAGGGGAACGGGTAAGACCCCCTATCACAATAACATGCCGACCGAAAAAAAAAATTGAACACATTACCTCCCTAATTCAAGCCTAGAGCGTTCCCGCTAAGTCTACATCAACTGGTTGGACCCACGTCATTGCCAGTTAAATTCACCGCCAGCATTTATAAACCGTTTCACTAAGATCCCTCTCATTATACTTCCAACTCCTGACACAGACACTGCACCATATGTTTCCCTTCCAAATACTGGGTATGATTCCCCTATCCGAGCTGAAGGACCAGTCCGCCCAACCTTCTAGAGTTCACTATCCCAGCAGTGCTAGATGACCTGTATAAATCACAAAGTTCCTGGTTATGTCATATCATAAGTGGCCTCCGTAGTCTAGGGGTAACGTTCCCACCTCATGACTCAAGGTACGCGGGTTCAAACCCGGCGGAGGTCGTGGAATTTTTAAGGGCGGAAAAATTCAGGGAACAAGTCCTCCGGGAGGGACTTCAAGCCGTGGGTCCCGTGTCGTAGCTTTACGGCATGTAAAAGAACCTCATGTCTCCAAAGGAGGCCACTGAGCTAAATTAAGGACATTTCCCGCCCAACAGTAGTCTCTAACGCCTCTGGTAGATGGGGGAAGCATCGAGATACCTCTGAGCCAGTAGAGGCCGACCTCGCTGGCTGAGTAGGGACTGATGGTAAGCAATAGTACCGGTAGGGTATAGAGGCTGGTAGAAGATCATAGGGGGACGCACAATAGATCAAACTGGTCGCGGTGCATGGGGAAACCCGGCCCCTCCAATAACAACAACAACATTGCATAACGAAATGTTTTGATGTCATGCATCTTGTTCCTAAGCACACCAAACACTTGTTATCTGTGGCATTCCCTTGCAGTTTTAATGCTATTTTTCTGATGGCACAGGTTTTGCTATTGAAGCCATCGATGGGTGAACAATCTCAATAGCCTCTGTCATCTCACTCAGTCGATAATTTCTCATCCGCTCATTTTCTTATGGCACCCAGGTCGATATGGGTCATTGTTCGAGTATTTTGCCTTTCACTCGTAAATCCAATCGTCATCTGCGTATTCTTTCCATATGCATATACTATTTATTTATTTATAAACGGAACAAATTTCGTAACACGGAATTTGTCTTTTCCACTGAGTACTCTCAGGACATTTGGATTAATGAGAATAACTCAGTAAAATGAGCTGCAGGCCGCATCAGCACGTCTGCAACCTGCATAAAACGGACTGACGCTGGCAATCCGGATTCCTCGGACCGAATTCCAAAGCTATCCTAAACACAGATGTTTCTGTGTCTCCTTTTAATACATATCTTTGTATCAAGTGCATAAAATTACGATATAATTAACTGGGACTTCGTGTCTGTCCGTCTGTCCCCATATCTAATCTTCCGAGATTAGTATCTTCATTTCGATTAAATTTTAATGTTGGGAGAAGTCTATACTAAAATTTGTTGGGTGAAATTAACTGTGGATCGTATTTGTCCACTGTGATCCCTATTATACAAGAAATTCGAACAGAGATTTAGAAGAAAGCAGTCTTCTGGGATTTGGCACCGTGTATAT
>NW_019733319.1:89407-112825 GCF_002891405.2 Cryptotermes secundus | reverse complement strand
TTTCTAGATTTCACGAAATACAAGCTAAAACAATTTCAGGCTATATACAGAGAGATATCTATAAACTAGCAAAATTATATTCACCCGAGGGGCTGGCGTCGTGGTAATGATCTACACACGGATTTAGGAGATGTTCCTTTCGAATCTCTGCCGCGATACTTTCCCGCCAGACAAATATCGAGCCAGTGCTTCGATTAAGACACGGCCACTTCATACTCAACTCTAACCAGTTCACCGCTCATTTATACTGCCGTCTTTCAACCCAATGTAGTCTAGTTTCTGAGAGTGTCGTGGGTTCAAGAAGGACAATGATGTATGCATATTTGGGGAATATGTAATTGAGCACAGATCTCGTCTCTGTAGTTAAGAGTGAAGAAAAACGTTTCTTGTGAGCCATAAAGGCGTAATCTTGTAAGTAAAATGCCTGCATTAAGGACATGGACACTAGAAGTGAATGGTTAGATTAAGTAGTTACTATAGGATTCTGACGATAGTGTATAACACACAGAGATATTGGGTTTTCGGACTTTATACATCGTCCTGGTTTTAAGATAACTAAGAAAAACACGACGTTTCGGAAACTGGATCTGTTTCCGTCCTCAGATGAGGGAAAACACCTATTGTGTTGGGTCCCTTAGAAAGAGCTAGCCTCAATCTTCCAGTGATTGAGGCTATCTCTGTGGGTTAGATTAGGCTCTGGCGGCCGCAGTCCCCGGTCTGGATATGAGGTTCATAGGCTCATATCCTGCAGAGCCTTGTTGGAGAGGAAAAAAGAAAAGAAAAGAAAAAACTCTTATACATTCCTGATCAAACTCTATGCACTTACTTGCACGTGTCCCTATGCTTGTAGCTGTCTGCGCGTGTATATGTGAGCCTACACACGTGTCCCTATGCTTGTAGCTGTCTGCGCGTGTATGTGAGCCTACACAGGTGTCCCTATGCTTGTAGCTGTCTGCGCGTGTATATGTGAGCCTACACACTCTTATTGCATTGAAGGTTACATTTTGTGCTTCAGTAGTCATTTTCTTTACTGCTTGTATTTTGCACCAGACTTCATACCTTTATTTTTTGGTGTAACATCCGGAATTACAGAACACCAATCTTCCTTCTCACATTAGGCAAACTTTCTCTACATGTAATTAACTTGAAGAGCGTGGATGTTAGCATGTCATTTATAATTTCTTCTGTCAAACACTTTTGTTAATCATACGCTGTGTATTTTACAGTCCCGTTCATCTATACTCCGCCATTATATGATAAGTAGCCTGCAGCAAAGTTGTATGACAAAAACATGAAGGTCAGGAATTCAAGAATACTGACCACATGAGCAGTGGGTCAGCATGGACAAAGCTGAAACGAGGCCGAAGTTAATAACAATAAAACCGTTCACTTCAAGCACCTCCGCTGTCCAGACAGATGAGTCAGCAAAGAACAGAATACAAAAAGACATTTAAGAGACACACGTAAAGAAAATGACTTTAGATATATAAGCAACGAACCAGAAAAACATACGTCTAGAAATTTATGAAAACTTCAGTAGAGAAATCTCTTTCTGCCTCTAAGGTTCTAGCAAAACAACAAGCCCTGGTACAATTATTTACGTCTTATATAATTACTTACTTTAAACACACGTAAGTAAAAAGTATGTCAAGAAAACGGTAAGGGAGAGGCATGAAACACACACGAGGAAAAGAGGAAAAAAATAGAAAATTCTTGTTGAAAAATTCTAAGGGATGAGACCATTGGAGAGATACAGACATGGATGGGAGCAAGGAATTTAAATATTTATTATAGAAAAGATGTGTGAAGGTCGCAACTAGTTGAACTGGTTTAGAAAATCAGTTTCCTTACAAGAAGAAAAAAAAAATCTTACAAAACAGCAGTACACGGCACAAGATACTTAAGGCACGCAATATGAACTACGTGTAGTGTAATGTATACCTAACGAAATTCAATAAAATAATTCACACATCAACAGCATAAAATTTGTATTTCTCATTCGTTTTACAAGAGAAGGCTTGTATCTGCGATAAATGAACTCCGAGGTAAATGAGAGAAGGAAAATCGCGAAGAGCATATTTGCAAATTACATGTATTTGTCATGTTGTCGCAATTTCATTTACAGTGCGGTACTGTTCGGATAGACCTCCAGCCTCAGGATTTGTTAACAAAAGCGAAGGCACAGTTAAGCCACCAAATTGCATCACGAAAGAAGTTCTGCGCAAGCAGTCCCCAAGATAAGCACACCTATCGTTTTTGTAGTTCAGATATGCGGTATTCATACTTTTCACATGAGAAGTACTAACAGTACATACCTAAGTGTATTTCGTGGGAAAATACCGCTTTCAATAACAAAGAACATCAATGAACCTTGCAAACCTGCATCAAGGATGGTGGAAATGTGCTGTGTGCGCATGCATGAGTAGAGATTCGAACGGAACCTTAGAAACCAAGGTCAGAATCATTGAGAGGAATGCACAAACCAAGCATGATAGCGCAGCAGAATAAGAAACAAAGGAATCCATATGAAATGAACGAACACTGGTGGAAAACCGTACTCGAGAGCAATCACATTTTCCAAACAAGTTCTCCGAAATTCTGTACACTTTGCTGTATTTCATGTTCATTCATTTCAAATATAAATCCAATCATGCTATAGATATCACTGCATAGGCGGAATTTACTTCCTGCAATTATAAATCACTCCGTCCAGTGTGACCTGTAAGTTTTTTACTACATAAAAACTTAACACCCTTACATGTTTCGGTCTCTGTGGACCATCTTCAGAGGGCAAACATCATTACAAATAGGAAACCACCATCACATAATTTGTTTACACGTAAAGTACGTACACTTATATGTTACAACACACAGTACACAGAATAGAACATTTCACAAACACAGCAGTTTCCTGGGAATGTAAAGTTTTAAAAATTATATAAAATTCCTTGATGCTAATTAAAAGTTTTTTAGATTGTCAATAATTAAAATTCGTAAACCATGCAGGCTCGTGTTCGTCCTCCCATCGTCTCTCTTATATGGGGCAGATATTGTGCCACCTGGCTATCTTGATGTGGAGGTTCTTTATATCGTCCAGGGTTTGCTCG
The DNA here is from genome assembly GCF_002891405.2 of Cryptotermes secundus. Taxonomy (NCBI): domain Eukaryota; kingdom Metazoa; phylum Arthropoda; class Insecta; order Blattodea; family Kalotermitidae; genus Cryptotermes; species Cryptotermes secundus. Next base: position 109,718 of record NW_019733319.1, on the reverse strand, counting down.
TGGCTGCTGTGCTGTTTTCACTAATCACACTGTGCGATTATAAATATCCCCTGCATAAAGTTTCAAACAAAATCTGTAGTTCTGGATGTCATCTTCATTTTACATCTCTGTTAGTTTCTTTGTACTGTGACGGGCTTCTCAAAGCATTATGATGTGGAACCAGGGAAACCCGTTTAACGTGGACAATAATAGAACATCGGTCACTCAGTAGCGAAGGTCTTAATAATCACGACAACAGAGGAACTAGGCAATGTACACAGAAACAGGTTTCCGTTACAATGGCTTCGTAAACACTGTTCTCACAGCAACGGAAAGGACGTTTTCGTGACAACAGAGAAATCAACTGTTCGACTCGGTGTCCTCTATTCGGTACGCCAAGAGCTACCTCAAGAGGATTAATAGAAGATTACTAGAGCTTACTGGAGATGGATTATACCTGCGAGTCGTAGGAGGTGACAAAAAGGGAAGTCTCAAATCTGAGACAGTAAACACGAGTCCCAGGGGACTCGGACCCTAGAAAGACTGCGTAGACAAGGGCCAGCAGCATATACAAAAGACAAACCCGTCCTCTTGTTATAGAGGGCGACCCACAAAAACAAGACCGTAACTGTCAAAGAGTAATAAATATCTCATCATGAGCCCCAGATGGGGTTCGACACCAAGACTTACTGACCGACTGACTGACCGTAATGCCGCAATGTGACTTTGACTTTGACTTACTGGAGATGAAATTCCAGGAAACAGAATAAGACAGAAGACAAACATAAGTCAGAAGAAGTCAGAAGTGAAGTCTTTATTTTATGTGGCATAGTTGTGTTAGAGTGTTATCATTGTTCGTAGTGACAGTAAAATTGTTTTATAACTAATTGTAGTTCCGCCTGGCGAATATCCAATAAATCGATTCAACTAATCTGGAACCCATTAATTACTTGTCGCGTTACCAGGACGTGATAATACGATAGTCAGTTTTAAGAAAATTAATGGTTATTAGTATAATTTAGTTTGCAACGCTGTCAGTATCTCAGATCATACGGCTTCGAAAGGTAAAATGATTGGTGAATGATAAACTAGCAAGGATTTCGAAGGAAATGTTTGTGTCCTAATCGAGACATTATTCTGGAATCTGACTACAAAGATTGAGGAAAGTCATAAGAGCCTTAGTCAGGATATCCTGTGTAGCGGACAAAATTCAAAACGAGCACCTCAGAAATAGCATTTCCGCTACACCATCCTACTCGGTTTTAAAAACATTTTAAAATTTCGATTTTACTTTCCTATTCAACCCAAAATCAAATTTGTCCAGCGGCTTACCATGTAGATCCACTAGATACAAAATGAACCGAAATTCACTAGTTTCGACACAGAAACACGGGGCAAACGCGTAGAACGACATACACTTTATGGGTTCACCTGATTCACTTCGCGCCATATCCGCTTTGTATGACAAACCGCAGTTCCCACGGAAATGCCAGTGTATTCAGTCCTTGGGTTACATTGCTACAAACAACAGTGTTCGGCAGATTGAAAAGCCCAGAGGGGAAGCTCCGTTCAGACAATTTGGGAACAGATGTTCCAAACAACAAAATAACTTATCTCAACTGATATCTGTCTATCTTTGGCTCTACAGCCCTTGAGAACTTCGGCTCCTTCTTCAGTTTCTTAATTTATACACAGTCGGTAGGACTCCTTGGATGGGGGATCAGCCCGTCGCAAGGCGGCTACCTCAAAATGGAACAACACAAACACAGAATAAAAGCACACAGACATCCACGTTTCTAGTGGGATTCGAACCCACGATCCCAGTGTTCGAGCGGACGAAGACGGTTCATACCTTAGACCGCGGGGCCACTGTGATCGGCTCTTAATGTGTATACAAATACAAAATTCGTATTACTAACTCTGTGGCAGCACAGCGCGAATGTATCATTCGACAAAATCCTGGATACCTTCACAATTTCAATAATTCCATAAGATTCAAAGCAATGGTATCATTGTATTTTCTGTTTTCCATGTGGCTACGTGTATTACCTCAGAGGTAACGCAGAGAACTACATCAAAATACGTCCGCCCAAATTTTAATTTCCTTGGTTTCACTACTCTAGCAATTTCAGGCGACCAGTATAAATCACTAAGTTCCTTGTTATGACCTATACAACACGCTTACTACAGCATAGTCTGATGTCCAAATATTTTTCTCAGCAAAAATTAAAACTAGACTAAGAATTAAATATTAAAGACTAAAACAATATAAATAACAAATTAACTGAGTAACAGGAACAATGAACCAAATAGGATTTAAGAAGGCAAAAAGTATCCTCAAAGGAGATAGTAGAGGTAAAGTTGTCCCTGTGATGAACTAAGTAAGCACTATGCCATGAAGGCACACACGTTTTCTTGACCTCGGCACTAGTTGGTTACTGGTCAGTTTCACACCCCGGCCGCTTTACCCCCGGTACCTGGCATAAGTATCTTCTTACCTCCTCTCCATTTTCCCCTCTGCCCCCCTCCGATACAAATATTCTTCTGCGCCTGTTCTCAAACACCCAGAGTCTATGTTCTCCCCTTAATAGAGAAAGACAATTTAAATTGCTAATTATATATATACTGTATATGTGTATGTATGGAGCCGGGATAGCGTAGTCGGTACAGCGACTGGCTGTGGGTTGGACGACCGAGGGTTCGGAGTTCGAGTCCCGGTATGGTCAAGAATTTTCAATTCTCTGATCGTCAAGACCGGCTCTGGCGTCCACCCAACCTTGTATACAATGGGTACCGGGGCCTCTTTCCTGGGTAAAGCGGCCGGGGAGTGAAGCTGACCACTCAACTCCAACTAGTGCCGAGGTCAAGGAAATGTGGATCTATACCTCCACTCTCCCATAAGCCTTCATTGCGTAGTGCTTAATTAGTTAAGCACAGGGACAACTTTTTTTATTTCTTTTTTCATTGGCAGTACAGCCCCAGTGGGCCTAGGCCTACCTCCATGAACTTCTCCGTTCACTTCGGTTTTTCTAGATCTTACACATTCGGTAAGACTCCTTGGGCGGGTGATCAGCTCGTCGCAAGGCCTCTACTTGTACGCATACACAGAAAAACGCACACACACACAAACTAAACATCCATGCCCTGAGTGGGATTCGAACCCACGATCCAGGTTTTCTAGCGAGCGAAGACAGTACATGCCTTAGACCGCGCGGCTACAATGACGGGCCAGGGACAACTTTAGGTTACCTTATTATTATTATTATTATTATTATTATTATTATTATATATATATATATAATGGTAGCGTCGCTGTGATTTCGGTTTCGTGTCACGCCCATCCCCAGCCCCTTCTTTGTTTATATTTACAAAATAAATAATTCCGGAAAGCTTTAATTTAATTGCAACCTCTCCTTTGTGTTTACATCGTTCTAGAAGAGCTGCAATTATGTGGACAGCTGGTGTTCATGGTAATCTACTGCGGAAGTAGTTCTGCTGAAGATGCAAGACTCAACAACCTCTACTGCGTTGACAACGTCTAGTCATTGAACCCTACCGCGGGCGTTCAACAAAAGAACATCACAGGGAAACAAGTGAACCACCAACAGTTGCTGTTATCAATCTGTACACTAGAACCCTACCGGAACCCGCACGTCCTACCTCCCCACACTCAACACAATTAACTTCGTGTGAAATGAAACTCTTTCCAACAAGCCACGGAAAACAAGAAACGAGTTCCTCCTTCAGTTCGACGTCACTGACAAGCTGACACAAAGAAAACTCAATCCAGTTCTCTCCCTTCTGTGAGACAATAATTAACTGCGAGTTTCGTAGTTACCCTGATGGTAACAAAGTACAAGTGTACAGGAAGCTGATGTAGCGGTAACGTCCTACACCACAATCAGAACTTATGTTGGACGCACTGTATGACGCATATCGTGGCGTCTTACACGAAATGCGTCAACCGAATCGGAGCGATGAGCCTGTTCATCTCCGTCGTCCCGTATGTTTCATATCTGAAAGCACTCGGCTAGCTTTGAGAAAGTTTCGTACTCGGGTATTTGATTAAAGTCGTCAGGCAAATTTAATTTTGGCTCATGTCGGTAAAGCCAACTTTAAATCATGAAGCCAAAAACAAACTTCAGCCGGTCACGGTAGCCGAGCGGTCTAAGGCATGCACTGTCTCCGCTCGCTCGGAAGCCGGGATCGTGGGTTCAAATCCCACTCGGGGCATGGATGTTTGTGTGCGTTTTTCTGTGTTTGTCTAGAGGTAGAGGCCTCGTGACGAGGTGATCACACGCCCAAGGAGTCCTACCGTATGTAAACCGAAGTGAAACGGAGAGTTTCATAGAGGTAGGCCTAGGCCCAAACGAGGGCTGTAGCGCCAATGGGGGGGAAAAAAATTACTTTCACTGGTTCGTAAAATAAAATAGAGCTTGCAGTAATCACAACCACTTTTATTTGAAATGTTTTTCAGTATGATTTATATTTAAGAAAATAAGAGGAGACATGGTTTATGGTAATACAATGAAGCCGGTAGCGTCTATTTGTTTATTTAACGATGCTGTCAGTAGCTCACACATGTCAGGATGTTTAATGAATGATAAATTGGAAAGAACGTGAAAGAAAGCGGTCCTGGCCCAATTAAAGACATTGTCCTCGAATTTGGATGGAGGAACTGAGAAACCCACGGAAAGTCTGTCAGGATAGCAGATCTCCCTACTGAGATTCGAATCCGTGACCTCCCGAATATGAAACAGGAGTGGTATACACTCGAGCACGGCGTTCAGTAACTACAGATCCGTTGGCTTTCAATCAACACGACTAACGAGGCATGCAAACTGGCAACGAATATTTATCGAAAAATATGTTGTTCTTACTTGCCCACGTTTTCAGCGAAGCAAATCTGAATCATACATAAGCTTTATAACGAAATACGATAATCGTAACTTTCCGTCGACTGCAGCAATTGGATAATATCATCCTCCAACTTTATTTACCGTACAGTAAACTCCCGGTTGCCGGTCACGGTAGCCGAGCCTTCTAAGGCATGCACTGTCTTCGCTCGCTCGGAAGCCGGGATCGTGGGTTCGAATCGCACTCAGGGCATGGATGTTTGTGTACGTTTTTCTGTTTGTCTACAGGTAGAGGCCTTGCGACGAGCTGATCACCCGCCCAAGGAGTCCTACCGAATGTGTAAGATCTAGAAAAACCGAAGTGAACGGAGTTCATGGAGGTAGGCTAGGCCCACTGGGGCTGTAGTGCCAAGGAAAAAAAACTCCCGGTTATTCAGTACATAGAATTCTCATCAAAGAAGAAAACAACTCAAAGTTTGCCGTTTTTAGCAAGTTAATATAACATAAATGTACTCTTTTCCAAGTATAATTAGAATGATCAAGTCAAGGAGGATAAGGTGGACAGGGTAAGTAGCACGAATGGGGGAGAAGAGGAATGCATATGGGATATTGGTGGGAAATCCAGAAGGAAAGAGACTACTGGGAAGCAAGGCGTAGGTGAGTGGACAATATTAAAATGGATCTAAGAGAAATAGGATGGGACGGATTGGATTGATCTGGTTCAGGATAGGGACAAGTGGAGGGCTCTTGTGAATACGGTAATGAACTTTCGGGTTCCATAAAATGCTGGAAAACTCTTGAGTAGCTGCAGATTTGGCTTCTCCTCAAGAAGAGCTCGGCTTCATAAGTAAGTAAGTTAGTATAATATAAATTTGCAATTCGTGTATATTGAACCGACGCGAGATAATTCTGCATGACGTCACTAGCGGAGCTACCCGGCGTCCTCCATCGTCCAGGTGCCATTACATTACAGGACATGTAAATGTATACAAACATCAAATCCTCTAGTCATCTAGAAAGACTCCCACGCGAAAACTAAAACGAAATCATGTTGTTTCGACGTTGCAATAGGGGTTTGAAGAAATGTTATCGTGTAACCGGTAGACCCATTCTCCACACATTGCCGGACGATAACTTGAGTTTACTGTACATGTAATCCAATACTATAAGCGAAAGCCATCGACATCCTCGAACCTCAATCAAAATATGCCTCTATGCTACTGAATATTTAGGGGGGTTTCCATTAAGTTACGGGTTCAAGAACCAAATCAGCAGCTCACTAAGTATTCCGTAATGAAGATCGCAGGATTTGGAAAATAATATGACTTGATCAGAAAGAGGCTGAAGAATACAAATAAACAATTATATAATTATCTGTGATTGATATTTCAACGGACTTTAATGCCGGAGTAAGCTTAAGTTTATTGCAGAAATTTCCTTTAACTTTCTGGGCACCGTATCTTGCGCCCGACTTGGAATTAAGACTGAAGTTTTACCAGGAATCACAGGATACTATTCAGTGGCACAAAGGCGCAGCAGATCCACCCATCCATGCTCTACTTGCTTTATTACAGCACATGTTTTGTCTTCAGCCCCACACAATACAACGTGGTGCCGTACAGTTTTTACTTCTGCCAGCAGCTATTTCCCAGGACGTCAACGTCTCCCACGGCCAAGGATCCACGTCACCTGCCAACTTCCACAGACCGGAACGTTTTCCGCTGACGGTATGACACCGGCGTAGCGTTACAGTATTGGGGGTGACGCAGTAATTATGTCTGGGGGAACAGTGAATGCAGACTGGCCATTACTCGTGTAGTTGGTGAGCTCAGCTCAGTGAGTAACATAGGGCTGTTCAATCTGTCTAGGCAAGAAGTAGATTTCATTTATATTTCGAAGTTAGATCTAGAGTAGGCCGCGCCATAGCTCAGGCGATTAGTCGCTGATTCCCACGGCTGCGGCCCGGGTTCGATCCCGGGTCTGGTTAAGTGGGATTTGTGGTGGAGAAAGTTGCACTGGGGCAGGTTTTATCCGAGTGCTTCGTTTTCCCTTGTTAATCTTAATTCCACCAATTGCTCCACAATCAACCTCACCTATCATCTGGGGCTGGTACAGTAGGCTAGAAGTGGCCGCAGTAAAAGGGACTTAGTTCCACCCCACTAGCAATAAAAATATATATATATATCTAAAGTAGGCCGCGCCATAGCTCAGGCGACTAGTCGCTGATTACCACCGCTGCGGCCCGGGTTTGATCCCGGGTCTGGTCAAGTGGGATTTGTGGTGGACAAAGTGGCGCTGGGGCAGGTTTCCTCTGAGTACTTTTGTATTCCACCAATTGCTCCACAATCACCCTCACCTATCATCTGGGGCTGATACACTAGGCCAATAGTGGCTGCAGTACCAAGTGGACTCAGTCTCACCCCACCGCACGAAAAGGGGGGGGGGAAACATATTTAAATTACATACGTCAATAATAAGACCTATATTGGTTCAACAGTTAAACTGAACATTGAGGTATATGTATTCTTTAACAGAATAAAACATTAGATTCAATGAAAATCCAGGTAAGGTGTGCCTACCTCGAAGAGTTATATCATCTGGGACATAAGGCTGTGGAGATCTGCTTGTCACCTGCTTCATACTGATTCCTAGCTTGGCTTATTTTCGATCCTGATGATGGAGCCTACAAGTTCCTCCGACATGTCGATTGATTTTTAACGGATTGCATGACGTTATGTCCCAGAACTCTTCATAACCTCATTTCTTACATATTCCTGCCTCATCCGTAGGAAGGCGCATTGAGATAATCCTCACGCAATCGCGTTAGTTATTGTCCTTTAATGATGGCTTATTCATATGCTGATATTAATATCAGGCATATTGTCAATATATCGCCCGTGGATAACATTATGCTGCAGTGCCTGCAGTGAAGACTTCGGCACGCGGAGCTACGATGACAGCACTGCCATGGTTGAACCACTGCAATGTGTCGAGGTTCACAATTCACTACAACTCCATACCTCGACATGCCTTGATAGCATGGTGCTTGGGCACAGCGGCAACTTTTACTTTCATGTCAGCCATGTAGTCTTTATTGGCAAAACACACCGTTATCAGTTAATCTTCTGTCTTAAAGCACGTCTGATTCTAAGGTTATATAACCACTCCGCATCAAATCCAAATATTATTTATGGTCAAAATATACGTGAGAATTGAGAATGGAGACGTATAAAGAATGCAACAGGAATTGGTGGCGGCTTTTGCAAGATATTAATCCAGAAATCATTTGGAGGGGCTAAAGAAACTCACGAAAAAATCAGTCAGAATAAAGGGTTATCCGATAGAAATTCAAACAAGGTACATCCTAAAAGCAAGTAGGAAACTTAGTACTTAGCCACCCTAATCGGTTAGACGTCTGATGCTGAGTGCAAACTATCATTTGACGCGGAACTGAAGAAAAAACTTCTCTTTTCCTAAGAGTTTTGTCATGAAACACGACCAAACTCTCCGAAGACAGGGCACGCTCTATCGATCGTTCCGAACTGAGTAAGCTTTCTACCTGAAGACCGAGGCAGTCCAGTCTCCGAAACGTTGTTTTAAATAAAAGCACGGGACGACGGGGTCGATAACTGGATAACCAAAATGTTAAACTGGTCTCAGATATTGTGTAGTGTTCCTTGAGGAGTAGGCTGTGAACTGATCGGAACTTAACTTACGCCGGCCCTCAAATACTAGGCATAGTTACCATTACACGCCATGCACTGTGTCGTATACACAAATTCCAGTAGTCTGTTATGTTTGCTCCTGCAAAAGACGCAGTACTTTCAGTGTCTGACATATAGCCGTGTTATACGTACTTGCACAGGTACAACTTTACTCGCTACTGTCCTTTACAAATAATAAAAAATAACGCATTACGTGGAGTCATGTCTGTACGACTTTGACCTGGCATAAGAACCTAAATCGTTGGGCAGTTTCGGTATGGAAGACTTTCTCTAACAGTTGTCAGGTAATTCTTCTTTTCAGCCATATGGACCCACAGTAAGTCCTGGTTTACATAAGACCATAAATGGATTTTTTCATATTTCCCAGAGACCATTCCGCAGATATTACTGAAATTCGATACGGGAGACTTTCACCAAACGATGCCGTGCAATTCCAATTTTCAGCCATAGTGATTCATAATATAGCCTAGTTTACGTATAACCATTAGTGAACTTTCCCATATGCCCCATAAATCGTTTCACAGATTCTGTTCAAACTCGATACAGCGAACTTACATCAAACGTTGTCGGAAAATTCCGACTTCCAGCAATATGAAGCCATAACAACGCCTAGTTGAATTTTCCAAATATTCAGTAATTCTTTCTTGCCGCCTGTGTCTGCTGGTTTCTTGCTTGGCTTCTTTCCGACCCTTAAGACGGGGAAGATAGTTTCCTCCGAAACGTCGGGCTCTCTCCGAACTACACGGCGTTAAAACCCAGAAGAACGTAATCTTAAAGATTATTGAAATTTTAACACAGTTCTTTGAATTCAATAGGTGTGTTTCGGAACACTCGCTTAATGTTTCCGTGTTTGTAAATTTACGGCACACATCCAAAATATTTTACTTCGTGTAGGAATTTGGGCCATGGGATCTTAATTCAGACGTTTTTATAACTTTCTTTCCATACCTTTTTACTACGCTAATACTGAAAATATCAAAAACATTTTTCTCTCCTTGAAGACGAAATGACAGGAGGTTGGAGAAAGCTGCGTAATGAGGAGCTTCACAACTTGTACCCTTCTCCAAGGATAATTAGAATGATCAAGTCAAGAAGGATGTGGTGGGCAGGGTATGTAGCACGAATAAGGACGAACAGGAATGCATATAGGATATTGGTGGCAAAGCCAGAAGGAAAGAGACCACTGGGAAGGCCAAGGCGTAGGTAGGTGAACAATATTAAAATGGATCTTAGAGAGAGGCGATGGAATGGTATGGATTGGATTGATCCGGCTCAGGATAGGGACCAGTGGAGGGCTCTTGTGATCATGGTAATAAACCTTCGGGTTCAATAAAATTCTAGGATATTCTTGAGTAGCTGCACAATTGGCGGCTGTCAGTGTAATATAGGTATGACAGATCACCCACCATTTGCCTATCAGATGACATGAACAGACTTACAGAGTGTATTACGGGAGGCTACTTCAAATTCGGAGAAGCGAGCGCACACATCCCGCAACAGATGGCGACGCCCACCAAGATACGTCATGATGATGACGGGCAGTTAACGCGAGGCTGAGGATTTCTAGTCCGGGATCGTGACACGAGAGAACACGTGAGTTTTCGATTATAAATCTAACAGAAAACGACAAAAGGGGACAATTCTCAAAACCCAGACCCATGCAACGGCGTACAGTCATAGCCATTGTGTTTTGAGACACGCATGACATCTGCATTCAGACAGCTATGTAACGTGACATCATTATCCTTAGAGACGGCTGCGTGGACTTCCTCAAAATGCACGTAGATACAACATAGGAATCGTGAATCACAACAAACGGCGAAGCAAGGAGGGGAAGTTAGGTCTACTTCTTCTCGGAAGCCGAATATTTCGCGTGATGACAGACAGGGCAGCCTGATGAGAAAAATTATGCACTTAAAATATATTAATATCAATTATTTGCACTGGGTGAATATAACTTATAGACCGACATAAAAACCTCCGTGGCTTTAGCCCGCAAGCGAACTATACCGACAGAGCGACCGTCGCTTGTCGGCGAAGTTAGTGCCAACTTTAGCGGATAGGTGTCGTGTGGTCAGCGCAACGAATCCCCACGGCCGTTAATTTCGGTTCTCTAGAACGGGGCCGCTACTTTTCCATTCAAGCAGCTCCTCAATTATCCTCACGAGGCTGAGTGGACCCCGTTCCAAACCTCGGGAATCGAACCCGGGACCTCTGGATCTGTAGCCAGGAACTCTGACCATTAGATCACAGAGGCGGTCTATATGCCGAATATAGTATGCATATAGTCCCAAAAGACGTAGAAGTAATTCTGATCATAATTAAATCGGACACAATATCTCAACCTCTGACTGGTGCTCTCTATGTGTTACAGACACCCTGTAAACTAAATACGTGTATGAAATGTAACCCATTTGACTTCATCACAACTGCAGGGACAGTAAGTCCTTCTACTAACGACCCAAAAATTTCTGTCAGAAAGCAGATTCCAAGGTTGTGGTTAGCCCATTTTCCACTGTAATACATTCTGTTCACTAGTTACTCGTACGAAGAGTAAAAAGCGGTCGAAGCCAATTATATGAATAATGCCATAACACTGCCATGGGCGGGATCTCTCCCACATCTAGGTAAGACAACATATATGCGGTGTGTTGGCCATGAAATCGTTTCCTTTATTAATTATCCTCACGAGTAGGGTTCGAAAGCTATAGACGCCATGCACCGGTGCATAGACTACCCTAACCCAGCACGCTACCTACCGCCACTGCGTCCCTCCCGAAACATGTCAACGAACACAATACAAAACACCACACACGAAAATTAAACAAAATCCAAATTAAAAGCTCACAATCGAGAGCTAATATCACGCGCATTATACTAAGGTAAGCAAATACAGACTCTGTAAGATTTGAGGCTTTCACGGCGGTGACTATGAAGAAGCAGTCTTCTGGGATTTGGCATCGTGTATATGTGGTGTTAACCGACGTTTCGGAGGAACGTATCGCCTCCATCTTCAGGGTAGAAGGAAAAATATAAGAAATCCGCAAGCGAAGAGGCCGTGAGAACCGGTTCTCACGGTTTTAACCTACCCTATCAACACAACGATGTAACAGCCAAATACGCATAAGTTTTAACAAAAGATATATCAGCTCAAATAAAGCTACACAATCCATACTTAAAATTGAATTCGGCTGCTGCAATATTTTCTTCAGTTGCACTGAACTAAAGAGCTTCAAAAGTATACTCGAAAGATACAATAATTCTTCTATAAATTAGCACGCTTCTTTCTCAGGAAGAGAGGGGCCATCTACCACGTTTGCCCATACAGACTCTAAGAAAACAATGCCGCTGTTTCGTAATAGGAAGACGGTGCTCACTTGGTTCGTCGTGTTCCCCGGCGTCCTCCGTCCATCCGTATGAACGAGCCGCAGCGGAACAAAAACCCCAGTGGTCCTCTTTCATTCGTCTGATCTTGAGGTGCAGTTCCTAGGGTTGACGATATTCTTGTCTTTTCCTCATTTCCATTTGGTCTCGAGAGATTTCTGCTTCAGTATGAATTTGGTGTGATTTTTCCGATATACGAAACGGCCTTCCAAATACACGGGTTCATTCCTTGTAAAAGAACTGTATCTAAATTTCTCAGTATTCTCTGACGTCATGACAAACCTAAGAATGGAGATGGAAAATGGATGAGAAATCTTACTTTTACTTCATGATTTATATAAAAACGTAAAATTATCCTTGTAACAGGCCGTAGGCCGGTCACGGTAGCCGATCGGTCTAAGTCATGTACTGTCTTCGTTCGCTTGGAAACCGGGATCGTGGGTTCGAATACCACTCAGGGCATGGATGTTTAGTTTGTGTATGTGTGTGTTTTTCTGTGTTTGTGTACAGGTAGAGGCCTTGTCACGAGCTGATCACCCGCCCAAGGAGTCCTCCCGAATGTGTAAGATCTAGAAAAACCGAAGTGAACAGAGAAGTTCATGGAGGTAGGCCTAGGCCCACTGGGGCTGTAGGGTCTGAAAATATTTGCCCCTCTCGCTTCCATTCTGAAGTGCCAGTTGCCTAGAGGATCTTCATACCATATTAAATAGAAACTTCTTGACATTATACAGACACCAGAACTGGAGCGTAAAGTCACATGCATATTTTTGCGCAATAATTCATTCCTCTGCGAACAGAATTACTGAGAAGAGTTTTCAAACAAACGTACTTTGCCACTTCCCATACCCCAATGGCCGTATGTTCATTTACTGCAGATAAAATATATGCCTACTACTGCTGAATACACAAATCTCATCACCCTATTGATGGTAGATAACACTGCAACCAGTCAAAAATCTCTTGTATTTCTTCAAATGTTCACTAGAGCAGACACTTCATGCCAGTATTTGCAAAGCTCGGAATGCTCAACACATACCGGTCAGTATGTTACATAGTTCTTGTAATCTCTTCTATAATGAGTCTTTTTTAAAGAAAAACTTGTGAAGTTCAAATATAATTTATATTGGGGAGATACGAACCGAAGTTAGTCTGCCAGAAAATGAGCAAGAGCAAAGAACTTCACCTATACGCCTTTATTTTATGCATTATGAATTAAGAGAGCATGAAAGAGGCTCGTGCTCCAACTCTTTAAGAGACATACTCAATAACTCAGTTCTCTTTGTACACTAACATTCTGCCAGTGTTTAAGTATCACGTTCTTTCACTTTCCCTTATAAATAATAAGCATGGAAGACATATTATTTTAAAACTCCAATGACGTCCTACCAAATCCTTCGCTAAATCCACAAATTAGGAAGTAGGCCTACTGCTCTACATCTGTTTCTCTGTTCATTTGACGAAATTTTCCAAACTGTATGAGACAGAGTGGAAATAGAACACGCCTGTAAATTTTGGATTGGGAACGGCATAAAAGGAAGCGGACATGGCCTAGTTTAAAATATCACCTCGCAAGCTGCATGAAATAACAGGGGAAAACAATGAAAACCTCTAGGATAGCCAACCATGGACCAATAATCGAACCCGCGGCCTCTCGAATATGAAGAAGGCGTGGTAAGGACTGCACTGCGAGGTTCAATAACACTGCGCTAAGATGCAGCCTACAGGTGTCTCGCTATAAGTACAGGCTGAGTATGAGAAATCCTCGTACAGCAACAGAATCCTAAGCGGAACCGATAAGCGGCAGAATGGCCGTCATATCACACAGAAACCAAAATTACAAATATGCTTTTACAATAGAGCTTCAAGGCTTAATTTAACAGAAATTCAGTTCGGAATAACCCCCACTCTCCACAGAGAGACACACTTCATAAATGTTCAACTGTATCACTACAAGAATACTTCTTTTTTTAAATTCGCTTTTGGGGGATGGAGTCCAACTGGGTCCACTCGGCACGGCGGCCACTGATTGGCCTATTGTAGCCTGCCCCGGGTGATTATGATGATAGAGAATTTGGTGGAATGAAGATTAGCAGGGGAAGCCGAAGTACTCGGAGAAAGCACGGCCCAGCGCCACTTTGTCCACCACAAATCCCACTTGACCAGACCCCGGGCCGACGCAGTGTAAAGCCAGCNTCATTCCACCAATTGCTCCACAATCACCCTCACCTATCATCTGGGGCTGGTACAATAGGCCAGAAGTGGCCGCAGTACCAGGGACTTAGTCCCACCCCACTAGCAATAAAAAAAACCGCTTGAGTTATGGCGCGGCCTCCAAGAATACTTTGTTTCTTGTTACTTGTTGTAACAAGGTGTTGAGTGAACTGGGCTTGCGTGAATCTCCCTGGCCCACGGCCAATAAGAAGTCAACATTTTGTTGATACAACATGTATTTGCGTTCATTCCGAAGAAACCGTGAAAGAATTATAAAGAAAGGAGTGGTTAGGATTAGGGTGGGGTTCACTTCTGAGGTGGCTGCTGATTTCCGGAACAGCCCGCAAGATGCACGAGCTCTGTGCGATTCTCCATAACTGATCAATGACTACTCCTGACAGTACAGCTGAAGCTTCGAAAACTTTAACGTGACTTTCCCAACCTTCACAAAAGGACGGACCACATCATGTACATGAACAGAAATGAAAATTAATGCAAACGATTAATTTGAAGTAATTTCCTGCGCATTGAGAGGCCACAAGGCTGCAGTTATCGATGGCAGAACATTACAAACTATGAAGGAGATATGATATCTAGTGGCATTATGTTCATACCAAGTTTTATGAAAATTCATCACTCGCTTCAAAAGTTACTAGGAGAGAGACATTTCCGGACACACTGATATGGCGGTACACGTCTGTATGTCCTTATAAAACAAGGAGTATAGCTTCAACCAGACATGTAATCAAATACAATATCCAAAAGACTGTATATTATTAATGAGGTACTGAAACATCCACCTTGGTTACAGGATCACCATTCCAAACGGATCTTCCTTCGTCAGTGATATCAATAATTACCTATACATGGAAGCAAACAAAGAAAATTCAATATTGTGACAAGATGACTGAAAGCCAGGATAGTGAAGGAAGATGAAAAGGCCATTGCTAGGCAACGGTTAGGTAAACTCGCTTCCGCGGCAAAGAATGCGAAAGTAACAATAAAATAACCGTTGGACGCGGTGTTCTCTATGCGGTCCGTGCCGAGACCACCTCCACCGTAGCCCTGCGAGCCGTAGGAGGCGATGAAAAGGGAACCCAGTGCCTGGGGGTATATCTAGACTACCCTATTCCAGGGGGATATAAATAAAGGAACCTGGGCCTCCAGGTTAGGGAAGTATCGAATCTCAGACAGTAAAATATGGTCATGATTCCCGAGGGACGAAGACCCGAGCATGACTGCGCTGGCGAGACCAGCAGCAATTGTAAACGGCAGACACGTCTTCTCGTCATATCAATATCAATAAACCTGAAACTGTCTGACAGCAATAAAATCTGGTCTTGGGCCCCAGATGGGGACTTGACACCAAGACAGACTAGCCGACGGTCGTAATAAAACTGTGATTTTGATTCGAGAGTTCGGGGAATAGAGAGCGATTGAGTGACAGTGAGTGAGTTATTGAGAGCCCGCAGAGTCACCCCCAAACCATGAGGGGGTAACCAATAGTAGTCAGAACCTTCCTCTCGTCGATGAGACCCCATTTCAAAGCACGTGAAAGTCATGGGTTCCGATTGGGCCCAAAATCAATATTTACTGTGCTGACGAGGATTAACATCAATTTACTGGACTGGAATCGAGAGTGCTCTAGTGAGTTGGGTTCTGAAGGCTCCCAGAGCCATCAAGACAGTAAAATATTGTCATGAGTCCAGTGGGAGTCGGAACCAAGAATCACGGTATCGGCGAGGGCCAGCAGCAACTTAGTAGTCATTCAGTTAGTCAACAGAAAGAGTAGAGACAGTCTTGAACTGCAATAGTAGAATCTGTTACCAAGTAACGACTAGTGAAAACATATAAGACTTAGTATTTGCAGCAGTGAATTATAGAGTGCGTATGTGGGTGTAGATTAGTGAGACTGTTATAGTTATTTGTAGTTACAAGTTACAAGCCTTCAATAAATCCAATTACCAATCCAAACACCGTGTCTAGTCATTGACAATACACGGCAAAGCAAAGGCAACAAAGGTGGCATATATGAACGTCTCCAGAAAATAACAAAGAACAGTACACACTAATCTGTATACAAAGCAGAAGAGCTAACGGATTTTAAACTGAAGACATACTATATTCAAATGACAGATTTCTAGTACATTGTTCCCTTACAGTTTCTTTACACAACAGACGGCGTTTGATTAGTTTTGTAAGCGTGCAGCAAGTCCCTGGGACATGACTCAGACTCAAGACTCCAGGCCCAAGATCGTAACATTCGTTGAGTCTGAATCCCATGCAGCACAAATCTACAGGTCACTCGTTACGTTAACAGTTTTAAGGCTTTCTTTTCAAAGTATAAAAGAGCAGCTTAAGTCGGCTCCTCTCTGTGACCTAGCATCAGTGACTATACCGTTAGACAAACTTCTCTGAAATTCGGCGAGGGAGAGTTTCATTATAGAAGTTGACGGGTAAACCCGATTTTCAGGCATAGTTATCCACAATGAAGTCATTTCCGTTTACAGTCATAAACATTTTCATATATAGTATAAACTGTTAATGAAACCGTGGTGAACTTCGATACAGCAGATCTTTGCATAATGTTAGCCCGCCATTTTGAATTACAATGCCTATTTTACACAAATCCCGAAATGCGATACTTCATGTAGGCCTACAACATAAATCGTTACACGGATTTTGTTGACCTTTGAAATGGGAGACTTCATTAAAATTGTCGCTGCCTTCCCACCGCGACGGCCGGGGTTCAAGCTCGGGTCTGGTTATGTGGGATTTGTGGACAAAGTGGCAATGGGGCAGGTGTTCTCCGAGTACTTCGGGCTCCCCTGCCAATCTTCATTTCACCAATTGCTCCACAATCACCATCATCTATCAATATCTGGTACAATAGGCCAATAGTGACCGCAGTAACAAGTGGACTCAGTCTCACCCCACTAAGAATAATAATAAAAGAAAGAAAGGGAAAAAGAAAGAAATAATTCAATACAGACCCAAATAATATCTACAACTCTTCATTTTAAAACACTTTTATATAACAAATGTCTGGGGGCACGCGGTAGCGTTGTTGGTTGAGGTACTATGCTACAAAACGGAAAGTCGCGGGTTTGAGTCCCGATGAGATATATATTTTTTTTTCAATTTACCTAATACTTTCAGCCGCACTATGGACCTGGGGTCGACTCAGCCTCTAACAGAAATGAGTACCAGGAATATTCTTAGGGGTAACGGACGGCCGCCGGTCACGGTAGCCGAGCGGTCTAAGGCGTGCATTGTCTTCGCTCGCTGGGAAGCCGGGATCGTGGGTTCGAATCCCACTCAGGGCATGGATGTTTGTGTGCGTTTTTCTGTGTTTGTCTACAGACAGAGGCCTTGCGACGAGCTGATCACTCGCCCAAGGAGTCCTACCAAATGTGTAAGATCTAGAAAAACCGAAGTGAACGGAGTTCATGGAGGTAGGCCTAGGCTCACTGGGGCTGTAGTGCCAAGGGAAAAAAAAAGGACGGCCGGCTCGTAAGGCTGACAACCTTACCGCCATCTATGAGCCGACTGTCTAGAAAGTGTGGGAACCTCAACATCTCACAACCCACGCCCTGTTACAGGGATATATTTACTTTTTTCTATGACAAACGTCTAAGAAATTACAGGGAGATATAATTTCCTATATGTTCAGTGTGATACCTGCGGAATAATTAATTTTGAACAACAGATTTGCATGGCCTATAGACGAATATCACGGCCACTGAAGTATGCAAAACAGCAAAGACTGCAGTCGGACAGTATGCGCATGCTGTAAGTAACTCAAGAAATTATGGATGCCGCCCACCCTGTAGTCATGCCTGTCATGTTAGTATTCATAAACACACATTCTGGGAAAGAATGAATGGAGAATGAGAAGAGCGAGTAACTTTAAGGTATATGACAAGAAAAGAAAAACCAGCAAGTGAAGGCGTTCTTATGTTTAATGCATAGGTGCGGTATGTCAGCAAGATTATGGGTTTAGATCCTGCTCGAGGCGTATGTGTGTACCGCAAGATTCCTTGGCTATCTTCATAACCGCACTTACGGACCTGCGGCAATTCCTTGACTAGCCGGGTAACTGTAATTTCTCTAGAAGTGCTATGCTGCGCGAAGTCAGTCATCTGCGAGTACAAGAGGTTGATTTCAGAAGCACAGACCCTGAGAAACTGACAGTCGATCAGCATGTCAAGAACCTGCCCGCCTTTTATGTAACCAGATGATTCGTCGCGGTTTTCACATTGATCGCGTACAAGTCAGCACAGATAAATTCCTCTTGACCCTATGTAACACTTGACATCTGTTGAAATTCGTACCAAAATCATATAATTTAAGGGTCTACAATTTTTTGAATATCAGAGATTATTATAAGTAACCGGAGGGAGCCGGGGATAGCGCAGTCGTTATAGCCACTGGCAACGGGCTGGATGGCCGAGGGATCGGAGTTCGAGTCCCGGTAAGGTCAAGAATTTTATATTCTTCGCAGCGTCCAGACCAGCTCTGGGGCCAACCCAGCCTCCTATCTAACTGGTACCTTGGGCCTTTTCTCCGGGGGTAAAGCGGCCAGGGTATGAAGCTGATCATTCTCCTCCAACTAGTGCCGAGGTCAAGAAAACGTGGATCCATATCTCTATTCCCCCATACGTCTTCACGGCGTAGTGCTTAATTAATTAAGCACAGTGATAACTTTACTTTTTTAATCGGGGATATTCATAATTGCATTTTGTTCTCCATAAACCATTTCGGTGGTAAATCAGAAGGCTAAATACTGCTAATACAAAAACCCATCACTGAACGCGCCTTTGAGACAGATTCGCCCATTTCCTATCACAGTAATATACTATTGGCCTAAGGTACATTTTAATATTATCCTCACATCTCTCTTCCTACAATCCAAGTGGTCGCTTCCCAAAATATATCCTCACTAAAATCCTCTCCGGGCCTAGTTACAAATCAGTCCCATTAAAACATTTCAGATTTCACTACCCTAATTAAAATAGCAGGGGCACGCGGTAGCGTAGTTGGTTGAGGCACTATGCTACAAGCCGGAAGGTCGCGGGATCGAATCTCGATGAGGTGGGTTTTTCAATTCACCTAATCTTTCCAGCCGCACTACGGCTCTGGGGTCGACTCAGCCTCTAACAGAGATGAATACCAGGAATATTCCTGGGGGTAAAGGGTGGCCTGTGCTTAAGGCTGACAACCTTACCGTCATCTATGAGCCAATTGTCTAGAAAATGTGGGAACTTCAACATCTCACAACCCTATGGGCATCTACGGCCACTTACAGGGATACCTTTACTTCTTTTACTTAACATAGTTGCCCCTTATAAATCATTAAGCCTTTCGTTATGTAACATTCCAAGTTCTGCAGTTACATCGTCCTATGTAAGTCCAAATAATTTCCCTTTTAACGCGTCAACACAGTGCATAACAAGTAATTCGGATCCAGAGTTCAACGAGAAGAAGCGTTCCTCATTCTATACAAATCATGAAGTTCCTCAAGTGATTTAACTGCTCACTTACTCTCAGATCCAAGCACTTTCCTGGCCAGTGTCTCGGCATAATGCACAGCAAATATTGCAATCTCGCAGCTGAACCGGAACAAGGTTCTTTATTCGAGATAAAAACCAAAGACAAGTTTCTTTGGCAAGATATAGACAATGGAACTAGAGATTCTTGATACTGCTTCTAAAGATAATGGGTGGAGTCTAAATATTGTTTTCGCTGTCCGTGTATCTTATTTCGAATCGCGAACACCCAGTACTTAGTTAACCTTCAAGCAACGCTTATTACAACAGGTGCTTACGGTCAACCAATAAATCGAAGAGGAACCACTAGGCATTCGCAAATCACGGCATTGTTTTTGCAAAAACAGCAATTCATTTGGTTCATATACAGAAAATCACAGATTCATTTGGTTCATATGAAGAAAATCACAGGTAATCACAGATTCATTTGGTTCATTTGAAGAAAATCACAGATAATCACAGATTCATTTGGTTCATACGAAGAAAATCACAGATTCATTTGGTTCATATGAAGAAAATCACAGATTATCACAGATTCATTTGGTTCGTTTGAAGAAAATCACAGATAATCACAGATTCATTTGGCTCATATGAAGAAAATCACAGA
>NW_019733319.1:85005-88541 GCF_002891405.2 Cryptotermes secundus | reverse complement strand
TGATCTCATAAGTCTACTTTCGTTTTTTTAAATAAAAAAAGTAGGTTAGATGACATAATTGAAAAAACCATAACCTAGTATGAAGGAGAATGTGTGCATATATGCATAAAACGTTTCAATAATACAAGCTTCGGTGTGCAATTAGACACTGACCGAACTATACAAGTGTACCGCAAAGTGGATAATGGTTGAGAAACACTCATCTAGGCCAGAGGGTTCAGAAACTAGCAGGGACAAACGTACGTATTGACAGCGTGAAGATGGAATACTGCCTAAAGAAGAAAAGAAACACAAATTGACAGCAAAGAGACCATAGAGTTTTTTTCTCTCAAGCAAAACGGTCTTCAAATTTACCGTTAATACACTAATCCACCGGTTAACAAAAGTGTCGACGGCTCAGTTTTCTTTATCAGCTGCCCTGAAAGCATGAGACAGTACTAATTTACACAGTGTTACCCTCTCTACATTTTTGTAGCCTTTGTGAGCTGCACAACTCATGCCTGAAGAGCAGCTCTCTTTGAAAGAACACGAGAACAACAACTCATTTTCCGGTTACAGCAGCATCAATTTCAGAGAGCAAGGTAAGTTTCTACTTGATAAACAACTGGGGTTCACTGTCATCAGTAAAGTAGCTAGCGTATTGTACTCTGCCAGGACATTTACATTTAAGCCTGAAATCGAGTCTGTTCCTGTTCCAGCTCTACAGTAATTCCTGAACACAGGCTCGCGCTCAAAACGAAGGGTGACGGAATGCACACGAAATTAGAAGTGAAGTTTATTTCTATACCTCGTATATGATGGCTTTCGATAAAAGTCATTCGTTAACTCGCGCTTTACACATTATCAGAACGCTAATATTTGTATAAGAAGAGGAGGCGGACTTGACATGAGACATGTCCATGAGCACCTGGCGACCCGCCTCCTCGCCCCAAATTATCACATGAAGAAACAACTGAAAACCAAAGTTTTTACCACTCATACATCACAAAAGTACAATATCTACAGACACTGAAATTCCATACTTCCCAGCTCGTCTTATAACTACGCATTCCTTGACAAAAGTTGTCTACGACACTCTCCAGTTGGAGTTCTCGTGCACCCCACCTAGAAACCAGTCATCGGAATCAAACCAGGGGATTTCCGGTCATAATATAACAGCTGTATACTACTAAAACATTTAATTTTTATCTACAGGCATACCTCGTCTTATTGCGCTTCGCAGATATTGCGTTTTTTTTTTTTATAAATTGAAGGTTTGTGGCAACCCTGCGTCGAGCAAGTCTATCGGCGCCATTTTTCCAACATCATGTGCTCACTTCTTGTGTCTGTGTCACACTTTGGTAATTCTCACAATATTTCAAACTTTATACCATTATTATTATTATATCTGTTATGGTGATCCGTGATCTTTGATATTACTATTGTAATTGTTTTGGAGGGCCATGAACCACCCCCATATAAGACGGCGAATTTAATCGATAAATGTTGTGTGTGTTCTGACTGCTCCACTGATCGCCCCCCCCCGACATCATCCCTCTTCTCGTGCCTCACTATTTCCTGAGACACAAAAATATTGAAATTAGGCCAATTAATAACCCCACAATGACCTCTCTGTGTTCAAATGAAAAGAAGCGACGAAGAATTTTAATTAAGTTATGTACATTCTGGTTTAGACATGATGCTATTGCACACACACCACAGTAAAAGTAAAGCTATCCCTGTAACAGGCCGTGAGACGTTGAGGGTCCCACATTATCTAGACAATCGGCTCAAAGATGGCGGTAAGGTTGTCAGCCTTACGCGCCGGCCGCCCTTTACTCCCCAGGAAAATTATTTAATTAATTCCTGGTACTCATTTCTGTTAGAGGCTGAGTGAACCCCAGGGCCATAGTTCTGCTGGAAGGATTAGGTCAATTGAAAAAATCCCAATGACCTCATCGGGGCTTGTAGCATAGCCCCTGAAACAACTACGCTACAGTATCGTGTGAATATAACTTGTATATGCACTGGGAAACCAAAAAAATCGCGTAACTCGCTTTAATGCGGTGATCTGGAACCAAACCTACATTATCTCCGAGGCATGCCTGTAATTACACATAATAAGATGTTAATTGATCGATTTTGTTAACATGGATATGATGTTTTCAATAAGTCATATTTTCATTACTTGTTACGTACACCTCCACTAGACTCGCAGTACACTTCTTTAGCATCCTTGGATTACGGAACAGACTGGATTTAAATTGTGCCTCTAGGTGGTGTGAACTGTTATGCACAGCGAGACCAAGCGACAGAAGCACTTGATGCTGCACCGGGCGTTGAGGTCGAGTGGGCAGCATTCCTGCTTCCTATTCGAAACGTCCAAGGTTCAGAACTCAGCATAGAGACAGGCTGTCCTGACTAAGGTTTCTCATAGTCTTCCTTAGTTCCTTCAGGACAAACGCCGGGATAACAGGATAAGTTAAGTGACGAACGCTTCGTTTCAGATCCTCTCCAATTTTGTGCTCACTATCACCCTGTCCTTCAACTCAGTCACAGACAGAGTTGTTAAGTAAACCATAAACAGACAAAAAACAAGACAAGCACGTGCAAAACAGGGCACGAACACTTAGCGTGACTCTCATCAGAACTGTCCATTTCATTTTCAAACATAACTACAGAGTAACAGACATAGGACAGAACCCTTATGCAGTATCAGAAATCCTGGGGTATTTTCTTCGCGTTACAGTCTTAATTTTAGTTTTGCAGTACAGCAACGCTGTGATGAAAGAGCCCACCATCGATACTCCTAAATATGCGCTGTAAACAGAGCGGCAGATGTAATGTTCAAAAAGGATGTGGGAACTGCCCACATTCAAGCAAGTGTGACAACGCAAGCGTCATTGCTTAGCAACAACGAGTAAACAGCGGTTGCTAGGCAAAAGCGAGCAAACAGCGGGTGCTAGGGAACTTGTAAACACGGTGTCTGGCAACAGCAGTACCTATTACGTAACCGTTTTCTATATGTCCGACTCTAGGCTACATAAGAAGATACGCTGAGTTACAGTTACAGTTCTACATTTCTACAATTCTAGTTCAGTGTTCAAGCAGTTCACTATTGTTTTTATCCATCTGTGTATACTGTGCAGCTGCAATAAATCCTATAGGACAGTTCAACTAGTGGTTGTCTCTTCATATGACATCCCACATTGGTGACCCCGACAATACAACACAAATAATGGACAGCGGTCGAATAGAAGACCTCCTGCAACAGTACGTAACACAAATGGAAGAAAAACAGCATGATGCTGGTATTATTAGCAGACCAGCACCAACAGAAGCACAGCCCTTGAAGGCAAGTGCAGAGCAGGAGCAAGGGGAACTGGGTGAGCCAAAGACTGACAAACAAATGAAGAAACTTGAACAGGAAAACAGGAGACTAAGGAAGATCCTTAAAAACCTGACAGAAGAGCGAGGGGAACAACTTGATGAGGAATTCGAGCCTCCCAGAATGCAAGATGCTCTCTGTCAGAAGAATTACATGAGGAGGGTAAAGA
>NW_019733319.1:82144-84923 GCF_002891405.2 Cryptotermes secundus | reverse complement strand
TCTGTCGCACCCAGGGACCAAAGCAACGGCAAAACTGGTCGCACAGCGTTTCGTGTGGCCAGGCGTGCAGAAGGATTGCCGCACCTGGGCACGTGCTTGCCAGGCCTGCCAGCGCTCCAGAGTCTCCCGCCACACACTCACTCCACTGGGCGACTTTACAACGCCGGCAGCCAGATGTTAAACGTTAAACATGTTAAACGAGACAGGCCGCGGGACCACCACCAAGACCTTCACCCCGGCAGCGACGAAACCCCAACCGCGGTTCCGCATGCCGTGCCACCACAGCCTGTACAACGAACTACACGCTCCGGACGTCATGTACATTTTCCTGATCGCTTCTACAGCTGAGCAACCATCTCCGGGGGGGGGGGGTGATGTGGGAACTGCCCACATTCAAGCAAGTGTGACAACGCAAGCGTCATTGCTTAGCAACGACGAGTAAACAACGGTTGCTAGACAAAAGCGAGCAAACAGCGGTTGTTAGGGAACTTGTAAACACGGTGTCTGGCAACAGCAGTACCTATTACGTAACCGTTTTCTATATGTCCGACTCTAGGCTACATAAGAAGATACACTGAGTTACAGTTACAGTTCTACCTTTCTACAATTCTAGTTCAGTGTTCAAGCAGTTCACTATTTTTGTTATCCGTCTGTGTATACTGTGCAGCTGCAATAAATCCTATAGGACAGTTCAACTAGTGGTTGTCTCTTCATATGACATCCCACAAGGGCTTACACGTTGATAATTTTGGGTTAGTAAAAATCGAATTCCTTTAAACGAAGTGATTTTATTTTTAAATAATGTTTCTTCCCTTTGAAGAGGAAAGTTCATTTAAACAATATTTCAATATCTAGTCATTACCTCAAGCAAGATAGTGCTTCTATTACAAGCATCAACTGACTGATGCAACCTTGAGAAATTACCTCTATTTATTCTGAGAATCATATGAAACTCGTTAATACGTAGATTCTGTGGGCAAAACTTATACATTTCTGTCAAGTAGGCGGTACATACTCTACTTTAAAGGGTAAAAGTTGCCCTGTGCTCAACGAATTAAGCTTTATGCCATGAGGGAGTATGGAAGAGTGCATGTATAGATCCAAATTTGTCTTGACCTCGGCACTAGTTGAAGGTGAGTGGTCAGCTTCACGTCCCGGCCGCTTCACCCCCGGGGAAAGAGCCCCGGTACCAATTTGTTAGGAGGTTGAGTGAACCCCAGAGCCGGTCTGGACGACTTGCAGAAGAGGAAATTCTTGACCCTACCGGGACTCAGTCGTCCAGCCAAGTAGCCAGTCGCTATACCGACTACGCTATCCCGGCTCCTAAGGGTGGTTGCAAGAATGTATTTAAGGAGAAAGATTCAAGGCAAGTCGGTAATTCAGTGAAATATGCATTGATTTAGTATAACTACCCCCTCCCAAGGTATACATAACTATTATAATGCAAACTGTAATGATGAAAGTCAGTAATAAAGGAGTAAATCTGGTTCATTCTTATTTCTGTCACCCTATACTGTAATAATACAGTGGGTTCTACATGTGGAATGTTTTTGCAAAACAACCGTACCACGCTGCTCGGCATGCTATTGGGTACACCCTCCTGGAAATTATTGGTCTTGTACGCTTGTTCTGCCACTGCCCATTTGCGATGCTGACGTAATCACAAAGATGGACGATGATCCCCTTCTTGGTACGCCCTATGAATACGTCGGCTTGGGGGCACGAAACGTAAAGAAACTGTAATCTGTAAGAGCTTAGGTTTTCACGGCGGTGACTATGAAGAATGCTGTCTTCTGGGATGTGGTTCCGTGGAGCAGAGTCTCCAGCCACTTGCTCGCGGATTTCTTTTACCCTGAAGAAGGAGGCGATACGTTCCACCGAAAAGTCGGTTTATACAATATCTAGACGGCGTCACATTCAAGAAGGCGGCATTTTTCAAATTGTAGTCTCTTTCACATCAGTCAACTGCACTGAAATGTCCAGGCCTGATTTACAATTCGGTATTAAGAAAGTGGAGATTCACTCATATTACGAATAATTATAACTCACACAAATTAAAATGTTTCGTTACAATCGTTACAATCACTCTAATACAATTTTTTCAAGATCCTATGGTTGTCTAGAGAGAGTCAGAGGGACAAATGGAAGTCATGAAATTACTACGAGAGTCGTACTGAAAGTCATGAGCAACAATTTTTTGTAAAGTAACATGCTTTATTATTGACAAACCAAATACACCACCTCAATCTACAGACCTTTCTTTATTTTTCCACATAATCGCCACTTCTTTGTACACATTTCTCCCAGCGTTCTGGGAGTTTGAAAATTCCCCTTCTGTAAAATTCTGTTCCAGCCATCCGAAGACACTGATGCACTGCTTTCTGAATTGCCTCCCTTGTCTCAAAACGTTGTCCACGCAGCTGATCCTTCACAAATCCGAAAAGATGGTAGTCGGAGGGTGCCAGATCAGGGCTATAGGAGGGGTGTGGAAGAACTTCCCACCCCATCTTTGCAATTGCTTCCAATGTGAGGCGAGCGGCGTGGGGGCTAGCGTTGTCATGCAGGATGATGATGTTTCGTCCCGGACGTTTATCGTGCAATGCATAACGGAGCCTGTGCAGCGTCTGGACATAACAAGCAGCTTTGATGGTTTGCTCAGGTTCCAGGAATTCGGCCAGAATAAACACCTCTGCATCCCAGAAGACTGTGTCCATCACCTTCGCAGCTGATGGCACTGTCTTTGCCCTCTTCTTTGATGGAGAATGCAAATGGTGCCATT
>NW_019733319.1:35239-81578 GCF_002891405.2 Cryptotermes secundus | reverse complement strand
AAGCGGTTAGTCGCTGGCTTCGATCCCGGGTCTGGTCAAGTGGGATTTGTGGTGAACAAAGTGGCGCTGGGGCAGGTTTTCTCCGAGTACTTCGGTTTCCCCTGTCAATCTTCATTTCACCAATTGCTCCACAATGACCCTAACCTATCATCTGGGGCTGGTACAAGAGGCCAGAAGTGACCGCAGTACAAGGGACTTAGTCCCACCCCACTAGCAATAAAAAAATTATCTTATCTTCCCATGTCCTGCCTCAAAGCATAAAGATTAAGAATACAATATTCAGATTATATATAATTGTTCTTGATACTTCACTAAGGAACGAAACTTGGTTTTGTCACTCTAAGGAAAGAACGAAAGTTGAGATGTTGGAGGACAAACGCTTCGTGTTTCCCGATTTCTCAGTTCGCTCATGAATGTTATGGAACACTTCCATCTCATATTCCTTGGTTTCATCGCCCTAATGTTCGGTAAAGAGCATATATAAAAGCATTTATATATGAACCACTGAGTAGATAAAAGAGTGAAACAAAAGGGAAACACGCTGCTGTTGCTGATCTGTAGTGTGTGATGGCTCCTTCAAGAATTTCCGAGTCCATATACCATAGAAGTGGAACTGCTCTTACAATCAGCAGACAGCCCAGTCGTCAAGTAAAGGGCAAATCGTTCCTCTGCTTAAGTAATGAAATAATTAAGCGTCACACCATGAAGACGTATGGGGTAGTGAATGTATAGATCCACGTATTCTTGACCTTGGCACTAGTTGGAGGTGAGTGGTCAGCTTCACACCCCGGCCGCTTTACCCCGAGGAAAGAGACCCCAGTAACCAGCTCCGGTATTCGCCAATAGTAATGGTGCAATCCGGTAATGAAATGACACTAACTCAACTGACCACAAATCAAGTTACCTGTGTTCGAGGCTGTAATGTGTCCGTTTACGCAAACTTGACATATGGAACACCCCGGGCCACATGTTAATTCGTGTATGCAGGCACAAGGTTAAAGGTATATTCAAACAGCCCACAATTTTTACATCTCAAATCCTTGGTTCGACTACTGTTGAAGGTAGGCTAAAAGCAACATATATGTCCCTCTACGTGCGTTCCAGCCGGATACATACATGAATAAGAATAAATGAAGGAGAAATAAAGATCGTTGCATTCTGAATTACACACTCTACATGAAAGAGACCGCTCTGATAGAATTGCTGCACGTAGGTAAGAAAGGTAAAGCTATCCTTGTAACAGGCCGTGGAGGCCAGTATGTTTGTGAGACGTCGAGGCTCCCACATTTTGTAGACAGTCGGCTCACATACGGCGGTAAGGCTATTGCTGCACGTACAATTAGCAAAACATTACAAGATCTGACGCTTACACGGAGGTCAAGATTCATACGGTGTCGTAACAAGAGCCATAGTATTATACCCAAAGTACAGAGTGTTCAATCAAGGAGGAAACATCGCAACACCGTCGACCGGACCCAATATTCCTCACAGATTGCCACTGTAACTGTAATGGCGCTAGTTTACCAGCACTAATGACTCATTCTGCTATCAGCAGTTACAGCAGCAATCTGTGAGGAATGTTGGGCCGGATCAGCGGTGTTGCGAAGTTTCCTCCTTAACTGAACGCACTGTATATGAGTGTCAATAATAATGAAATTGTGCTTTGGTGACGTGAGAAAAGAAACTTACATTATCACACGTATTAGAAGCATCAGTCCCGTGTTTACAGGCATAAATTAAGGCGAATTAACAGTCCTGTATTATTACAGTCAATGAGGTGGCAAGTTCTCAACTGGAAAGGGAATGAGAGAAGAGTATGTTTTTATTCAGTGACACAGCTCACCGAATAATGTGCGACAGACCGTAGCTTTGAAAATTTCACTGGGCCAGCAGTCTACAAAGAATAACGTTTAATATAAATTCACGACTTCAATGCAGAATAAAATTACTTAGAACCTATTTCTCTCCCTGACTCTACAACCGCCGTGGACCGTGGCCGCTTTTTCAGTTTCTTAATCCTATACACAGTCGGTAGGACTTCTTGGACGGAAGATCAGCCCGTCGCAAGGCCGCTACCTACACACAGAACATCACAAATACAGAATAAACGCACACACAGACATTCATGCCAAGAGTGGGATTCGAACCCACAATAGCAGTGTTGGGGTTAGCGAAAATGTTTCATGCCTCAGACCGCGCGGTCACTGTGATCGGCAGGGAGAACCTAAACCAATGGAAATGGGCGGAGGTGTTCCTCTGAAATATAGAAATGTACGGAGTGGACACCTCTAACGTCAACGGGTTGGTCTGTGAAGTGGATGCGACAGAAACCTTACATCGAATACAGAAGTGCAATGGCTAGCACACCCTGTTAGCATTCTAGCGAGTTCTACTCGAATCTCAGTTCTGTGACGGGCTATTCTGAAGGCTCTTGTGACTTCTCCAGGCAGATCCTTGGACACTGTTTAAACTAAGGTGCAAATCCCTTCATCAATGCATTATCCAATTTAACATTCATAAAACTATGATAGCCGAGCGGTCTAAGGCATGTATTGTCTTCGCTCGCTTGGAAACCGGGATCGTGGGTTCAAATCCCACTCAGGGCATGGATGTTTATTATGTGTGTGGTGTTTTTCTGTGTTTGTGTACAGGTAGAGGCCTTGCGACGAGCTGATCACCCGCCCAAGGAGTCCTACCGAATGTGTAAGATCTAGAAAAACCGAAGTGAACGGAGAAGTTCATGGAGGTAGGCCTAGGCCCACGGGGGCTGTAGTGCCAAGGGGGGGAAAAAAACAAAACTATGATATTCAAGGTTGTTTATAGTACGTAACTGATGAAATGCTAACAAATAATATGATACATTTTAGGTCAAATATCCCTTTCCTGGTCCGAATTCTGACGGCCAAGATCTTGTTCAGTCTTTTATCATCATCTTATTGACCTGTGCTGTGATTTCCTTATTAAATATTTATCTCAACATTTATCGATGTTTGGTACCCACTTATCTTCTTCAGAATAGCAGTGTTCGACAGAAGTTCCTTTCTTGAGGAAATAAAGCAGCGCCATGAGATGAGCATGTCGTGTCTGTGTTTTCCTTCTCCCGTTAGTGAATCAAGCGTCGGCGGAAACCCAAATTTCATTTCAACTTTTCCCATTCTGAAGCCCTTCAGTGTGTTGTGCCTCAGGTATTAAACACGAGCTCTGTGACTACCGACCCGGGTCCGTCAGAGAGTACAGGAACATTTTGTTACGGGTCTGTTGTGCCTGCTTTTACGCTCTGCTGGGATCCTTGAACCTGGATAAACATAAGTTGTCCTCGAAAACAAAGACCTTTCAAATCAAATATCTTCCTTAGAAGCATTTCAGTGTTTATTTCCTTCGTTCTATAGAGATGTCATAAAAACGAATCCGAAAGTGAAAACCTGGTTACTAGTAAGTGTGGTTCCCCAAATTCATAAAATATTTTTTTTTTTCCATAATACTTATATGGGTCTAATGCATTTCTTCTATTTCAGATTTGGATAATTTTACTTATTCATTTTTATTGAGTTTTCCCGTTTGT
This sequence comes from Cryptotermes secundus, assembly GCF_002891405.2. Classification (NCBI taxonomy): domain Eukaryota; kingdom Metazoa; phylum Arthropoda; class Insecta; order Blattodea; family Kalotermitidae; genus Cryptotermes; species Cryptotermes secundus. The sequence continues at coordinate 78,016 of NW_019733319.1, read as the reverse complement.
CTCTTTGAAGCCATAAGTTCAGTTTTATAATATGGGCTAATTGTAAGCACAGCAGCACTTTGTACTTTTATTTCTTCTCGAACCGGGAAAGCTCAGTAGGTATAGTGACTGGCTATGGGCTGGAAAACCAAGGGGTCGGAGTTCGAGTCGCATTGGGGGCAAGAATTTTCACTTCTCCATGTCATCCAGGCTGGCTTTGGGGCCCGTCCAGCCTCCTATAAAATGTGTACCGAGGGCTCTTTCCCTGAGGGTAAAGCGGTGGGAGTGTGAAGCTGACCACTCACCTCCAACTAGTGCCGAGGTCAAGAAAATGTGGATCTATACATCCACTCCCCTATACACCTTCATGGCCTAGTGCTTAATTAGTTAAGCACAGGGACAGCTGTACCTAATACTTATATGGAACAATTTTCTTAAAATTAAACAGCTTTTTCCGAAGCGATAAGCAGGCATGTGTAGCATGTTGTCGGGTCCATGCAGCACCGCCTGTGTTGAGGCTGAAATTACGTAGAGATGTTAACTGAATGAAGGAGAGTCCTTCAGAAGCTAACAGTAACTCAGCTGGTCAAGGAAGTCCCTGCTGTTTATAGCACCCGACGTTTTGTTAACATCTTGAAAAGAACAGCCACAGGCCCCTGTCTTGGGCCAGATGAATCCAAACTACAACCTAACACCCTATTTAAGATACATTTTAACATTACGCTTTCACCTGCGCCTAAGCCTCCCCAGCAGGTATTCCCTTCTGGTTTTTTAACTACAATTTTTTGTATGCGGCTCCCATCTCCCCAGATATGTGATACACGCTCCGTCTGTCTCATATTCCTTTATTTTGTCACCATAATAACAGGCCTTGCATGCCACAAATAAAACGACGTTTCCGCAGGAGCTTATGGCGCCTGTTTTTCTTTCAGTACTTCAATCTGTACGGCGAGGGTAGCAAGAAACATAAACATAAATCAATAATTACACAAATTCATGATTAGTTATTGTGCATTATCCCCAATAGTACGCCTACCGACTATGTTAACTTTGTCGGATATACTCTCACAGCTTTGTGCCGTCGTCATATTCTTATTTATTGACAAACAAAATATGTTCTACAGATAACATGCAGATACATGCTTCAAACAGTTCATTAGTCATCATCACCAAACCGAACGATAAATATACAATTCGCCGAATATCTGTTATACATCATAAAAAAGTACTTAACTAGGTTCGAGGAGCCGACATAGCTCAGTCGGTATAGTGACTGGCTACGGGCTGGACGATCGAGGGGTCGGGGTTCGAGTCCCGGTAGGGTCAAAAATTTTCTCTTCTCCATGTATTCCAGACCGGCTCTGGAGTCCACCCAACCTCCCATCCAATGGGTACGGGGGCTATTTCCCCGGGTGTAAAGCGGCCGGGGCGTGACGCTGACCACTCACCTCCACCTAGTGTCGATGTCAAGAAAATGTGAATCTATACATCCACTCCCTCATATTCCTTCATGGCGTAGTGCTTAATTAGTTAAGCGTTAAGCACTGGGACAACTTTACCTTTTACCTTAACCAGATCCGAATATTTTTCGTAGATCTGCTGTCACGTTTTCCGTATCCTACGCTAGCATATAAACAGCAGCATTACTCTTAGTGCCACGTCACAAGTTCGCACTACCGCCATGTTCGTACTGACGGTAGAAAATTAAGGAGTACAAAGGTCGAGCGTTCTGTAAGAACACGATGCTCGCGTGAAGTTCAATAAATATCCATTAACTGCTTCACACTTATCAGGGATATCATCTAACCGTAAGACCTGCGAAATAAAGATGGCTTGGAAGCAATACACCTGCCTCCACATTTATACATGAACATGCAAACGAGCGGTAAAACACTCTTGCTTCGTATTCAGATGGGTGCTGTTTCGATTCTCTGTCCTAACCTTGGCTGCGGTTTCCTCCCTTCGAGTGTACGATGAATCACCGCTACCTTCCATGTCATTACCATTTAATCATCCAAATGATCTCCCATTCGTCCCCACATAGGCGACTCCATTTGAGAGAGCACATGAGTAGTCTGAAAACTTCGAGATTTCATGTGTGAGCCTCGTGGTTTTGGATTCCAGAGAAGAGGAAATATTGCATGAAAATTTGTTACCAGTTTATATATTTTTTATTTATAGGTTTAGGTAGTTTCTATAATGAAAAGTGATTGATTAAAGTAGAGTATACGTCATTGGCTGCTCAGAAAACTTCTAGCGTTTCTTCCAGAACTGTACGTAACGCAGAGCGAAGTCATCGATAGACTAACTTCACCAAGCGTATCAAATAAGTGCACCACAATCCCTCCAGGCACGCTCCGTTACTTGTGGCAAAACTGACCGAACTTCACACATGGTGTACTGCAGATAACAAGCAAAATAACCCCACAGTACAGTCTTCCTTACTCAGTTACAAAGATTTGTTCTATAAACTTACGAATTCACGTTCTATCTTGGAGTGCTAAGGAAATGTTTTAGTGGGAACTCATGGTCTGTAGCAAACATTCAACCGCGGCTGCGGCAATTACATATATTTCAATGGTAAAGGTGACCGAATGGAATACTACTGAAAATAAAACACAACACAACGTGGGCCCAACCCCATCGCTTATCTCTCACAAAATGTCATCAACCACTGCAGATTTCCCACGTACGTGATGCATGTGTTCAAATTACGTGGCAGGGTGGACCTCTGATTGATAACAAAGCAGCGTCACCCCTACAACTTCCCGTCTCTACACGCCCGGCCATTAGGGCAGACGATGAAGCGCAGATCCGGCCAATTCACCAGAAGCTTCCGTACTGTTCGTACACGTTGGACGATAAACGATTAGAAGGGTTCATAACAATTTGTCCAGATTCTTCACGCCTAAGGAGTCACTTTAAAAAGAAAGGAAGGTGGAAAGAAACAAAGAAAAAGAAGAAAATTAAGAAGGGAAGACAAAAAAACAACGACAAGTTAGAGTTCATTAGCTTTGCAATGTCAAGTGATACAGCGCTGAATTTGTTAGGAAAATGATCATGAACGACGAGCAGGTATGGATTTGGAAGGAGGCGGTCGCATTCCATTTCTAGGCACTATCCCTGCATTCTCCTGAACATCTATCATTATGATTGATTGAGTTAATTAGGATCTGGGTATAGTAACTTGCTTACGTGCTTCAAGACCGAGTAATTGCGTTCGATTCCCTGCTGGGTCACGAGAGTATTCTTTTTCTCGCATCGTCTGGAATGGCCCTCCATTCGGTCGGAACCTGGCTTTTCCCCCCCGACAATAGAGTGATCGGGGCGTGAAGCTGACCACTCACCTCCATCGGGAACCGAAGTTAAAAATATGTAGGGCTCTACTACATTCCCGCACAAGCCTTCATGNCATGAGTATAAAGTAGCGCATAATGAAACGGAAAATGATCAGAGGTGGTCTGTTGTTAAGGGTGTGAAAGAAAACGGTCGTGGCCTATTTCGGTGCAACATTACGGCTCACTTGAACTCTGAGGAAAACAATAAAGACTCATTTATCTGTAATCTAATGCCATGCACATACAAGTCTAGAATGTATCTGTAATAGTTCAGTTTCACTTTTTCCACAGTAGTCCTTCATAACCTCAATACTTCGTCACTCCTGTTACATATTACTTATTTCTCAAATATTATCAGTCTGGTAAAATTTTGCTATGAACTGCGATGCATTTCACAAAAAAATGACGACCGCAGACTGGTCTTGAAGTAATGTTCTAGATTTGTATTCAGGATATTCTGCGTTTGAATCTTGGCAGCGACATCCACTATCCTGCCTCAAGATTTTCGTGGATTTCCTCAGTCTCTCCAGGAAAATTTTGGGATAGCAGTTTCGCTAGGCCATGCCACTTCTTTTTTATTTGTCATTCAGCTATCATCCAGTGTCATACAGTCTCAATACTGAAGGCATCATTAAATAGCCCATGGAAAAGTAATTAAAAAAAGCAAATGAAAAATGATATGCATATATTTCCTGCATAACACACAAACCAGTTTACAATAACGCATAATTTTGTATGCCTTGAGACTGTAAACTATATATTTGTATGCCATTATGTGGACAAACACATTTAAATACAAAATTTGGGGAAATTAAGAAAAGATGTTGAAATATCTTTGCTTCAGGGTCTCCTATCATGTATTTTAAATAACCATTGTTCTTGCACCCGTGAAAATAAGCTTAAAATTCTGGGAAGGACTTATATTTTCTGTGAATTCATAATACACGTATATTGCTTACCAGATTTTCGACTCCCCATACAGATTTCAAAGTGGTTACTTCTTTGACCATACTGATACAAAAAATTTGTAATCCAACCATATTAATAATATTGCAGGCATTTATGGTCTGAGCCCTCCAACTGCAAGAAGGATCCAGTACATTTTTAGTCTACTTTCCTTATTTTGAAAAAATAAAGAGGCTCATGATATCACTTTGCTGTCCGTCCATCTCCCCTAATTTTTTTATTTTCCATGCGGTCTCTGTCATATTAAAGGAATATAGATGATTAGTTACTTCCAGAACTTCTTGTGTGTGTGTGTGTGTGCGCGCGTGCATCAATGCATACACAAATGTTTAATCATCTCTCTTACTCACAAGTTAACAACATAAATCGAGCCTAAGCTCGATATACATCATGATTTGTTTATACTATTGACAGGACTGCTACCGTTACCCAACTTCACAATGCAGTCTCTTTGATCTTAGCCTCCTTAAGAGCTGGGACAGCTCAGTCGATATACCGATGGGATACAGGCTGGACGGCCGGGGTTCAATTCCCGGCAGGAACAAGATTTTCACTTCTCCATAGCATCTAGACCAGCTCTGGGGCCCACCCAACCTCCTAAACAATGGATATTGGAGGTTCTTTCCAAAGGGGTAAAGTGGCAGGGGTGTGAAGCTGACCACTCACCTCCATCTAGCACCAAGGTCAAGAACACAAGAATGGTGCAGCTACAACTTCACCCCCTGTATAACTTTATGGCGTCATGCTCCATTAATTAAGGGTGGGGACAACTTTACCATTTCTTACCTTCGTCACTTTACATGTATAATTGCTATACTCACTTCATATATTAATTTTTTAATAAACATATCTTAAGCTTAGTGTACCGAAGTTTAGCTCTTCCTAAATATACTGTAAAATTGATGAGGACTTATTAATAATGGTGATTAAATCTTCTGTAGTGTACTTTGTCGTACAGATATGTTTCTGTAACTGTACGCAGTGCTTCTTGCACACTTCAAGCTGGTTTTTCTTGAATTACTATTCAGCCCTGAAGATGGAGGTGGCATGTTCCTCCAAGAGGTCAGTTGACTTTCACTAGACTACACAGCACTGCATCACAGAAGACAGAACTGTTCATAACAACTGCTGTGAGAACCTCAAATCATACTCTGCTTTGCTCCACATTTCACTTAACAGAATCTATGGAGTATGTCTGTCTGTCTGTCTGTCTACCTACCAGCCTCCCTATCTGCCCACAAATTCATCCATCCATTTGTGCTAACTTTCACTTATATTCTAATATTTCGTGTTTGCTCTATACTTCCTCTAACTGATATTCCAGTCCACCATGAAGAAGTTACTATAATGTACTCATAATATTAAATACATTCAAAAAGGCCTAATTTAAATGCTCTGTAATTCCTTACCCTTCGAAGACGAAGGACGTCAGATTCGGTGTGTGAGTTGCAAGCATTCTGGAGATGACCACTGCGATTTATGTCATTCTGATGAACCACATCACTTGATACATCCTGAAAATAATATTATTATATATTCAAAATAGTTTGTCTCTCACCGTAAGGGAAGAAAGTGTTTGAGAATGTGCTAAGTAGAATATTTGGACCTAAGGAGAGGTAAAATTAAAGTTGTCCCTCTACATAACTAATTAAGCATTATGCCATGAATACATATGAGGGAGTGGATATACAGATCCACATATTCTTGACCTTAGCACTAGTTGGAGGTCAGTGGTCAGCTTCACGTCCCAGATGCCCTATTCCCAGTTACCCATTGGATAGACAGCTGGGTGTGCTGCAGAGCCAGCCTGGATGACATGGAGAGGGAAAAACTTTACTCCTACTGGGACTCAAACTCCAACCCCTCAGCCACCCAGCCTGTACCCAGTCGCTATACCGACTGTGCTAGAGGAAGCAATGAAATACAGAAAATTTGAGCTCAATAATTTGCACTCCTCATGAAGTATTAGAATCAAGGAAGATATGGTGGATGAGATGCATACCATGCATGGAGGAAACAAGAAATGAATACAAAATTTTGGTCAGAAAACATGAAGGGAAAAGAACATTTACAGAGTTCCATAGAATGTAAATGAATAGCAGTAACAGTTGATAAACAGAACTGGTTCTTACTGTGTAAAATTCCTGTGAAAATATTGTGTAGTTTACAAACAATGGCAGACCTGAGTAAAACTATAATACAAGAATTAAAATGACATTTAAGTGAACAAAAAGAAAAGCAGTATATGAGTGACACCATGGGCATAACTTATTCAAGAGCCAGTACGTACTGAACATATACATTTATTGCAGATTCTGCATATTATAAATAATAAATGTGTGAAAAAAAAATTATCTTTTATTCTCAAATACAGATCCTAATTTTTGGAGGTGGTCCTGATATCTACAAAATTTGTTGAGGACTGCTCTAAAATAATTCAGCAGCTCCCAGTCTCTTGCAGAGGAGAAGCCATGAACACATAGGGACAGAGGGTAACTAAAATATGAACCAGCACTGCAATCACAGCTCTCAAAGTAACTGCTATTAACCAGAAATTTCCTTCACTATACGAAAAATTAAGAAAAATTTTCAAAAACACGGCTTAAATTGTGGCAGTGTATTGAAGAATAATAATAACCAAAGCTGTGAATGGTGAAATGATTAAATGCTTTTACAGATGAATTAAGAATGTTACTTCAATAAGGATTAACACAACGCATAAACAGTGAAGTACACTTTTTCTGTAATAAAGCATAACTATTTTATTAATACTGTTACCTGTTTTGCTTTCCAAAGCTTTTCGGCATCAATGCTTTGACTTCTAGTTCTGTTGTTCTTCCTGAGAGGTGTAACATAAGACAAATCACAACCATTTTGCAACAGTTTATTTCTTTCGCACAGTGTTGTAACTTTACAATTTCGATTACTGTTCTTAGAAGATGAAGTCCACAATGTTTCACTTTCAGTTTGGCGATGGGCACCTTTTCCACTAACAAATGGTCTGTCCAGAAAAGCATTATCTAGTGATTTACTTTGGTCCATGCAGTCAACAGCCATAGATCTGGCAAAAGAACTTTTGAAGTACTGCAGGGATGAAACTTCACAAGACAAGTCAATTTCTTGCTTCTCGCATTTATCCATTATATACAGTTATTAAATAAGTACAATACGTTTAACTCGGAATATTTTTTTAAATATGAAGAGGGAATTAAATTTTATGTGCCCCTGAACATCACACCCATAGTCACATATACTGTCCTTGGTGTAAAAACCGGATTAGAATCACTTGGTAACACAAAATCCACCATTTCAGACACCCAATTTTGTCACACTAAGCTCAATGCTTTTCCACTTTTCTTCGTTTTCCGTACAAAAACTGAACTAAAGAAGACCAGTACTAACTTGAACGACCACATGCACAAGTCAAACTGGCGGAACAACTTCATGTACGCAAGCGCACACTGGCCAGGTGTGCAAAGAGATAGAAATAACAAAGAGGTCGCCAAGTCACAGGGAGTTAAATTGGGCCTCAGCAGCGGGAAATTTGATTCCAGAGAATGATTTCTATCGTAGAATGAAGTTTTGTGGGAAATACGTATGAACATTTATCAACAGGAGTTCTGAATAGCAATATTTTTGTACGTGGAACACTCTAGAATCAATCATCTGTTCTGTAAGCAGCTAACTTATTCTTTGAGCCTTAAGATGAAGTACATTTGTCTGAACATCAGTTAACTATCATGAACTACAAAAGATTATATTCCAGAGAACAGGGGTCTTTAGAATCTATAAAATTTCATTTGGATTAGACACAATCTAACAATAGAGCACAATCTCAAATCCAAAAATCATTTTCTTATTTTGTAATAGCAGTACTATCAAATGTTATTCATTTATTTATAAGCATCAACATTCTCAAAGGAAATGCAGAAGTGGAGAAAGGGATCTGAGACGCTGATCCTTCAAAATTTTGAATCATACTGAGGCTTTCTTTTGTGAAGGGTGAACTAATTTGTGTTTTCACCTATCGCTTTCTGCTTTTCATTAGACACTGAAAATATTTTTCTATCTACCTCAAGTACAACAAAGTTACTTTCAACTTTGCAACACATTTTCAACTAAAAACAAAATGAACTATGGTGCACTTTTATGAAGACACTCATTTACATGCAATCATTTGATACTGTTTGATGTAATATTCCTAAATGTTCAAAATATAATCTCCTGTTTTATGTTGTGGTGGTAAAAATATAGAAATATACTTGTTCCTTACTTTATCCCCAGTAAAGGGCAAAAGGTAAAGTTAACCCTGTGCTTCATTAATTAAGCATCATGCCGAGAAGGTATATGTGGGAGTGAATTTCTACCATTCTTAACCTCTGTACATACTAAATAGATGTGAATGGTCAGCTTCAAGCCTCTGCCACTTTATCCCCTGGGGAAACAGCTCCTGGTAACTACTGTATACGAAGCTGGGTAGTCCTGAGGGTCGGTCTGTACAGTACAGTCAAGAAACGTTTCTTGCTTCTGTCAGGACTCAGCCTAGTCACTATATCAACTCAGATATCATAACTCCATCCAGCCGAATTATGTTGCATGCATCCAAAACAGCTCCTGATTGAACATCATTTTATGGAAGATAATGTCATAATTTGGTCAAATATGGTTTATTTGTAAAACTGGAATTAATTTCATGCACCATTTATTTATACTCATTATCACAGAACACATCACAAATGTGAACATCAGCACACCAAAGTGTTAATTAAGTTGCTAGCCAAAGTTACCATACAGTTGCTAGGGAATTCTTCCCCTTGCAGAGCTGTCATATGGACATGAACAACGAACAGCAACCTCAGTCTCAACTAGCAATGTCTTTGTGGGCACCTATACTTAGCAATCCATCAGACACATGGGCCGTGATTTACTATTGTACTAATTCGCTTAGTGGAGGGTGGAGTCCAGCTGGGACCACTCGGCATGGTGGCCACTGAATGGCCTATCGTACCTGCCCCGGGTGATTATGATGATGGAGAATTTGGTGGAATGAAGATTTGCAGGAGAAACCGAAGTACTCAGAGAAAACCCGCCCCAGCGCCACTTTGTCCACCACAAATCCCACTTGACCAGACCCAGGATCGAACCCGGGCCGCTGCAGTGGGAAGCCAGCAACTAACCGCTAGAGCTATGATGTGGCCTACTGTTGTACTAAAAAAAGAGATATGTGTATAAATCATACAAGATGCAGTTTCAACTGATTGAATGTGAATTATCTTCAGAAAAACAAAAGTGGACTCCAGATATTGTTGGCTGAATTCAGATTATATAAAGAGTGGAAACTGGTTCATAATAATTTTAATTTCACCCTTGCTGACCACACGCATGCACACACGCATACATACAGAATTTTTCACTTTTATACCTTTATGTGAAAAAATCCATGAGCACCAAATCGCAGCTTCGCGTCCAGTCACCTACTATGTGCATCTATCACTGTTCTCATATATGTTCTTTTATGGGATTAATTTTAAGTTAACATAAAGGCCTTAATACAGTCTTAGACAGCTTCCAAAACCTGCCAACTTCAATGAAAAATGTCTCACGCTTTGAACCGTAACCTTCAGGGAGGCAAGCCCTAAGATTTTATTTAAGCAGCTGTGTGGTACATTTTGTACACCATTTGTGTTTTACAGAATGACTCATGAACATAAATGAACTATCTATTTATTTTTATTATAAGTTTTCTATTTCTCATTGAGCATAAAAACAATGGCTATTTATGAATTAATTAACAGTTAATATGAAAAAATAATAAACATAACTGTTCATTCCCTTTGAATGACTAAATGTATGTATAAGTAATAATTCTAGGAGATACAATTGTCTTTATCACAGCTTATGTTATTCATACATGTTGTACGCGTGAATACTGATTTCATGATTTGTATAGAAGTGTGTCAGCATCATGGTAGCATAGTTGGTTGAGGCACTATGCTACAAGCTGGAAGGTTGCAGGTTTAAGTCCTGATGAGGTGGATTTTTTCAATTTACATAATACTTCCAGCTACATTATGGCTACCAGGAATCTTCCTGTGGAGTAAATGACAGTTAGCAAGTAAGGCTGACCCCCTTACTGCCATCTGTGAGCCGATTGTCTAGAGAAAATGTGGGAGTCTCAACCTCTCACAACCCTACAGGCCTTCATGGCCTGTTACAGGGATACCTTTACCTTTCAGTGTCAGCATAATTCACTCTTGCACTTTCCACACTTCTTTTCTTCATGTATACCTTCAGTTTCTGTAGGTCATCAAAATTGTTAAAGGAATGCTGTCAGGAATTACTTCATTTTAACTTCTGAACAAAATATGGCTTCATCAGTGGAAATAAATACTTAAAACAGTTTTCTTTCCTGGTGTTTTAGAATTTCTGGACTGTAAGAGTCAAGAACTTGAAAGTATTCCCACCATGCTAAACAACGCAAATAAAGACAACAGAATACACACTACATATTTTATCAACCACGTTAATTCAATACTGCAGTTCTGAACTGCTGGGAAATTGCTTCCTGAATCTGTTATGTCATTCTGCTCATATAACTTCTATAGTTGCTCTTTTGCTAGTAATTTCCTTTCATTTTTCAGATTTATGTTTAAGCACGAGCAGTTTTATTTTCATTTAATCCTGCAGGTTGGTTTGTAAAAACTGGGTACATGCTGGAACATATTTCAGAATGAAGCAATAAATAATTGCACCTCATTGTACAAGAAAAAGAGCCCTGTCTACCCTGAGACTTTCAGTAACATAGCAGCCCTTTCTTTTAAATATTCATGACTAATGGTTGGCTTAAAATATCAGAAGGTGGCAGAAAAAGCTTCTCTTCATTCAAGTTCAGAATACACAGAAAGAAGGGCTAATTTCAAAGCAGTAAATCTCATTCATTGTACGGAAATACGAATTTATTATAACACAAACCTCTTACAGCACATGCAAGAATTCTTGGTACCAGCGCCAATGTAAAAATTTCAACATTCAAACATAAAATCTCCTTCAGACATTTTTGTACTTTTTCGTTATATATACATTTATTTTACACAAAGCTGAAATCCTTAAGTGTCACTGTCAGAGCAAAGAACGAAAATGGAATTTTGTTTTAAATTGAACAAGAAGGCTACAGAAACCAATGAAATGCTTGTCCAGGTAACAGAGATGTTACTGTGAGTCAAAAGATGGCTTACAAATGGTTTGAATGTTTTCATGGTGGTCCTGAGAAGACTGAAGACAAACAATGCGCAGGTCATCCATTAGTTAGTTATTGGAGAGGGTGGGTTTCCCCATGCACTTAGACCAGTATTGGTCCATTGTGCTTCCCTCTATGATATTCTACCAGTCTCTATACCCTACCGATACTGGTGCTTACCATCAGTCCCGACCAAGCCAGCGAGTTCGGCCTCTACTGGCTTAGCGTTATCTATAATGCTTCCCCCATCTATCAGAGGCGTTAGAGACTACTGTTGGGCGGAAAATGTCCTTGAATTTGGCTGTGACCTCCTTAGGAGATATGAGGTTCTTTTACGTGCCGTAAAGCTATGACACGGGACCCACGGCTTAAAGTCCCTCCCGGAGGACTTGTTCCCTGAATTTTTCCGCCCTTAAAAATTCCACGACCTCCACTGGGTTTGAACCCGCGTACTACGAGTCATGAGGTGGGAACGTTACCTCTAGATTACAGAGGCCGCTTAGGTCATCCATTAACTGCAGCAATAAATGAAAACATGTTGATAATCAACAAAATTTTTCCAGCAAACAAAAGATTAGCGATTCGAGATATATCTATTACTTTGAACATTTTATTTGGCTCAGTGCAACTCATACTGACAAGAAAATTTGAACACAAGTACAAAATTTATTCCATGCTTTTTGTCACAAGAAAAGAAAGAACTCTGCCAATCGATACTGTTGGAGTTGTGTGACCATGCAAATTCAGATTCAGTTTTTTACAAAGTCTCATCACTGGAGATCAATCTTGGGTATATGGTTGTGATCCTGAAATGAAAATGCAGTTCTCACTCGAAAACACCGAACTCACCAAGAGCAAAGAAACCGTGTCAATTGAAATCAAATGTGAAAGTCATACTGATCATTTACTTTGTTATTGAAGGAATTCTTTGAGCTGAATTTGTGCCTAGTGGCACCATCATAAGCTTGGAATATTGCAAAGGTCTGTTAGAACTCCTACACAATGACATACAATGAAAATGGCTGGAAAAGTGGAAGAACAGAGTTGTGCTGGATCATGAAAACACTCCCTGTCACAAGTCTCTTGTCATCTGCCAGTTTTTGGCTGATAAAAAAATTACCATGTGTCCTAATCCCCCATACTCGCTTGCCAAACTTGGAACCCTGTGAATTCTGGTTATTGCAAAAAATTAAACTGATAATGAAGGGAAACTGTTTTGACATGATTCCAGTGATAGAAGCTGTGACAAAAGAGTATTTCAGAGCGTTAACAAAAGATGAATTCCAGAGTTCCTTCAGACATTGGCTGGACCACTGGAACAAGTGTATAGACAGCAAAGGGGTCTACTTTGAAGGCGACTAATGGCACTTTGAAATTAATGCAATAAATTTCTTTTGGCACATCCATTCACTGTATTTTTTATCACACCTCATACATATGGTATTAGTCATAATAAATGTGCTTCAACCCCAACACCCTGTAGCACACTTTCTTCACAGACTCTAAACATTCACACAATTACAATACCCTTAATAATTAGATCAGGCTAAAGTGAAAAACTTTAAGTTTCTCTGAGGGACAATGGGTCTGAATATTAAACTATGAAAACTTTAAATATTTGAATTTATTTAAATATTTGACACAGAGACTGCTGATACAAGACCACTGAAACTGAACCTTAACTAGGAGAAAAAACGGAATGAAAGTCCACTGTATTATGAAATTACTTGTCAAAAAAATAAAAATAATAAATAAAATAAAAAACAAGATAATATTGTCTAATGTAGGAAAAGTTTGGAAACCCAATTTTAGCATAAAAAGACTGTCCCACATACAAGGTGCGGTAATAAAGAAACCAGATTACTTTTATGACTCATTTCCGGCCATGTCGATGATGAAGAGGAGGGTAGGGCATTGACCCGTGGACTTCCCTCTACCATCATACAAAGTTTCATTCATGCGCATTGGTTAGTCTGGCCGCGACCATTGTTAGAAGCGGATCGTGTGTCTGAGCTCTGTTGGAATAATGCTGAGTGCTAATGTAGAACGTGTTAACATCAAATTCCTCACAAAACTTGGAAAATCTGCCACTGAAACTTACAATTTGTTGACAGAAGTATATGGTGATCAGTGTCTATCTCGCACACAAGTTTTCGAGTGGTTTAAGAAGTTTATGGAGGGTAGGAAAAATGTCGGGAATGATCCAAAATTGGGCCGTCCTTCCACTGCGAAAACTCCAGAGAATGTGGAGAAGGTCGCTAGAATTGTTCGAAGAGATCGTCGACTGAGCATTCGAGCAATTTCTGAACTTACGAACATCAATAAGGAAAGTGTTAGACAGATTTTGCACGACGATCTGGGCATGAAAAAGGTGTGTGCTAAAGTGGTGCCAAAAATCCTTAGCCCCCAGCAAAAGGAACATCGAGTTAATTGCTGTGTTGACCACTCTTGAAAACATGGCAATGATCCTGATTTCTTCCAAAACGTAATTACGTGTGACGAAACTTGGATTCTTCAATATGATCCAGAGACTAAGCGACAATCCATGCATTGGAAGAGCCCCAAATCCCCTAGGAAGAAGAAAGCGCGCATGAGCAAGTCCAAATTCAAAGCAATGATGATTGTTTTTTTCGATATCCGGGGGGTAATCTACATTGATTGGGTGCCTGAAGGTCAGACTGTCAATCAGGTTTATTATAAAAATGTTTTGACGTACCTCCGTGAACGTGTGCGACGAAGGAGACCAGACATGTGGAAGAATGCCTCATGGGTTCTTCATCACGACAACGCGCCAGCACACAACGCGCTATCTGTGAAGAGGTATTTGGCAAAAAACAACATTCCAGTGATGGAACATCCACCGTATTCTCCGGACCTAGCACCGTGCGACTTTTTTCTCTTCCCAAAAATCAAGTCTGCGCTCAAAGGGACCAGGTTTGAGTCCGTGGATGCAGTGAAAGCAAAAGCGACGCAACTCTTGAAGAGCATAACACAAGATGACCTGCAGCACTGCTTCCAACAGTGGAAAATTCGCATGGAGCGGTGTAGGGATGGGGGAGGGGACTACATTGAAGGGGATAACATTTCGATTGTCTGATTTTTTTTCAATAAAGGGTTAGAGCATGAATCCGGTTTCTTTATTGCCGCACCTTGTACACAGTAATGCATATTGCTAACACATTTAAATCAACAGAGGGAAAAGTGATTATGGTGACATTTTTGTAGATAACTTAAAACTTTGCGGACCGCGCATGCATTAATATGTTTTTAGAACACGATAAGTTGCAACACACTATACATCGCTCTGCTGCCACCCAGCTTGCAAGTAGCTGCCTGCAGCTGTGTGATAAGCCTCTGGAATGTTTGCTGACTAATCAGTTATGTGACCTCGCTGTAACTGTATTCCCCTGCAAAGGAAAATAAATGCCTTTATCTCTTCAAGCTGTATGTAGCAAGCTGTCAGGGAGTAGTGCAATATGTGAACATATAATCCTGGAAAACTTACAAAGTAGGGCCTACTTGTTCGTGTGGTTACTGAAAGCACTTCAGGCTATATTGGAAATTTAGAAATTTATTCTGGTGAAGGAAAGAAATTACAAGAAACTATTCTTTCTGTTTTTGAACCCTATCGTGATCAAAATTACCGTGTGTATCAAGACAATTATTACAACAGTGTGGCAACTGCAGAACACCTACTTTCGAGAAAAGTACGTGTTTGTGGAACAATTAGGGTGAACAGAGGCCTTCCTCCAGATCTGAAAGAGGAATGTAAATCCCTGAAACGTGGTGACACCACATTCAGGAGGAAGGGGGATATTCTTCTTCAGTCCTGGAGGGATACTCGCGTTGTGAATATGATTTCCGCAATTCACAATTCGAGCATGGTTGATGTTCAAAGGAGACATGGACAAGTAAAGAAGCCTGTTTGTATTTCCGAGTATAATATGTTCATGAAGGGAGTTGACAGAGCCGATCAATACTTGGCCTATTATTCTCTTCCTCGGAAAACAGTAAAGTGGACAAAGAAAGTTGCCTTGTGGCTTATAATCATGCCATTTGCAATTAATTTTTGGTTTTCAAAAATCTAAACCCTCATTCAAAATTCAAATACAAGGCATTTCTGCTGAATGTGGCAAAAGCTTGGGCTACAGACCACATGGTGGCGGAGGAACCGGGGACAGACACAATCTTAGTGCGACCGGGCCCGTCTACTCCCACCCCACGCATGCCTCATTTTGACCCCCCCTGGGCGACTCTTGGGTGATATGCAGAAACATACCCTCGCAAAAATTGTGAAGAGTGAACATTTCAAGGGGAAGCATCCTTCTAGGCAATGCCGTGTTTGCACAGTTCACAAGAAAAGGAGTATGACTGTCTACATTTGCAAGTCTTGTGTAATGCCACTTCACAGAGGGGAATGTTTCGAGAAACATCACACCCTCAAGCACTTCTAGGAGCATTGGTAAGTGTTCTAAAAATTTTTAGTTCATAAAATTAATTAGGAGATTTTATATTCATTTTTAAAGTGAACAGTGCACAAGTTACGGTAGTAGGTAAAAAAATGCCGGTCCCCAGGGTGATTTAAATATTTAAATTGCCAGTCCGCAAAGTGTTAAACATATTTCTATTAAGCTTCTGTGTTACAGTAACCTCCTAAACCACATAGAGAACATTCTTCTTTTAGTTTGTGTGGCTGTATCTAACATGTAACATCAATTTTTGTGGCTGTGCCATAGCTCAAGTGGTTAGTCGCTGGCTTCCCACCTTGGTGGCCCGGGTTCGATCCCGGGGTCTGGTCAAGTGGGATTTGTGGTGGACAAAGTGGCGCTGGGGCAGGTTTTCTCCAAGTACTTTGGTTTCCCCTGCCAATCTTCATTCCACCAACTGCTCCACCTATCATCTGGGGCTGGTACAATAGGTCAGAAGTGACCGCAGTACAAGGGACTTAGTCCCACCCCACAAGCAATACAAAAAAAAAGTACAAATACAAAGATGTTCAGCTAATCCTCATTAAGCCACAGACTGTGTTGCAGACTTTCATTCCAAGGCATCCATATTTCCAACTTACAGATCTGTTAAGCATCTAATTTAAATAAATGAACTCAGAACAACAGATATCACAACATAAAGTCAAGTGAGACATGAAAGAACTTTATATAATTTGCACTAAATAACAAGAATAAAAATTACATGAAAAAATAATTCCTTTTAATGGTTTAAAATTGGGAATAGAAGAGGCCAATAAGTGTTCGGTGTTTACATTACAAAATATAACAAGAATTTTATCACAGCACCTTTCAGTGTTACACAATGATACATACCTGATTATAGTTCATATTATCTGATAAACAATTGATTTGTCTACATATTATAATACAGAATCAACTAGGATCAGTTTGCAAGCTTAATGGAGAACTGCTATTGCTGCTGACAGGGCTTGTCTTTCTTAATGGTACATGGAACTCCTTGCGAAGGGCAGGTTTAACTGGAATCATTAAGAATGGAGAAAGTGGCGGTGGTTCACCATACTGCTGAAGCTTAT
Source organism: Cryptotermes secundus (assembly GCF_002891405.2). NCBI lineage: Eukaryota > Metazoa > Arthropoda > Insecta > Blattodea > Kalotermitidae > Cryptotermes > Cryptotermes secundus. The sequence continues at coordinate 60,954 of NW_019733319.1, read as the reverse complement.
GCATCCTTCGTTCCACTGGTGTGCTGTTAGTTCCTATATCTGAACTGTACGTAACACTGTCTTGGAATACATGAGATGGTGATGACAACAATGATGTTCTGTCCCTCAAAGAAGTAATTTGTGGTGAACTTATTGTATTCCCACTTAGAGTAGATCTAAAGCCTCCTTGATTTACACCAGTTTGGGGAGAATCACAAAAAACTCGTGTTGTTGTTGTTCTTCCAGAAATTAACTTGGGCAGCGGAGATGTGTATCCATGTAGCAATGTTGATACTTTATCTTCGCATGCAGAACAGAAGGCACCAAAATCCTATAAAGAGAGTAAATTTAACATTAAGGTTTAATTAACTCCTTAGCGGGCTTGCCCTCACAACTACAGGGTGGGGTACAGAAACTTCCTTTTTGTGAAGGGAGGGGAGGTTGCAGAAAAGTGGGGATAGGCTCGGCGAACACAGCAGTCGCGGAACTTTCTGTCTAATAACCCTCAGTAGGAAACATGAGGTGGATGAGTGAGCAGCGTGCGTTTGCTGTCGAAGCCTATTTTTCGAACAACCATTCCTACGTGGCGGTGCAGCGTGCGTTCCATACTCACTTCGGAATTAAGCCCAGAGGTCCGGTTCCCGACCGGAAATCGATTGTTTTGTGGGTAGAGAACTTTAGGACAACCAGGAGCGTGGTGAAAAAATCATCAGGACGACAACAGATCGTTACGATGCCAGAAAATGTGGAGGCAGTTCGACAGTCGATTTTGAGATCTCCAAGACGCTCTGCTCGCAAACATGCAGTTGCCCTAGACATATCCAATCGTTCAATGCGCCGGATTCTTCACGAACATCTTCATTTCCATCCCTATAAGATGGTTGTTGTGCAAGAATTGTCACCACGTGATTTCCAGAACCGAATAACGGTGTGCGAAACGTTATTGGAAACTTTACCCAATGATGCACTTGTTTTCTTTAGTGATGAGGCACATTTTCACCTATCCGGATATGTCAATAAGCAGAATATGCGCTATTGGAGTGGTAACAATCCCAGAGAGCTCCAGGAGAGGCCATTTCACAGTGATAAGGTGACAGTATGGCGTGCCTTGTTGAGAGTTGGAGTTATTGGCCCTTATTTTTCTTGAAGAAGACAGTCATACAGTTACTGTCAATTCACAGCGGTATGTGGACATGATTAAAAACTTTTTCGAACCAGCTCTTGAAGAAATGCATGTAGGAAATGCCTGGTTCCAACAGGATGGTGCCATGGCCCACACAGCCCGAGCTTCAATGACAGTTTTGAGGTCAAAGTTCCCTGGATGGCTCATCTCGCTTCGAGGTGACATCCCGTGGGCAGTGCACTAACCTGATCTAACGCACTGTGATTTTCTTTTATGGGGATACCTCAAGGCAGAGGTTTGTAAACATCGCTCCACAAACCTGCTTCAGCTGAAGAATGTTATTCGGCAGGAAGTAGCCCAAATTCTGGTGCACATGTTGGAACATGCAGAGGGGAACTTCAGAAAATGGTTGCATCAGTGCATAGAGAACAATGGCCACCACCTTCAAGATACTTTCTTTAAAACTACATGATTTAAAACTTTAAAGTATGTTCTTTCATAAGCTAAACATAAATTTTGTCTATCAGCAATAATTTTTCTTTTATTCGCCTTCAAAAAAAGGAAGTTTCTGCGCCCCACCCTGTACAATACATGTCCCCTCCATATCAACTTTTGATGTAATAAAATAAGTAATTTTTAATAACTAAAATTTTATACCAGCATTGTAGTTCATTGTACCCTGCCACCATTTATGTATACCTTAAGAATTATCTGATGATTACATATCTGGGCTGAAATATGCTGTGAATTGATTAATAAAAACATTTATGTTATAGTAGCCCTTCCAATTTTACACATAAGCACCACAAACAGGACGCAACACTACATGATTCTGTTAACAGAAGAAAATATTTGGGAGACCTACTTGTAGGTACAGATGAAAGGACAATGTTAATATGGGTTTTACACACAAAGTGTAAAGGTGTAGACAAAGTGGCTCAAAACAGGGATCAACAATTGTCTGCGGTGAACATGGTAATGAATATTCAGTCCATAAAAGAAGGTAATTTACTGCCCAGCTGCATGTTTATCAACTTCTCAAGGACTTAGCAGACTTAGTTCTGTCAATAAATACATTTTTATTGTGTGAGTATGGTTGGAGTCATACCTGCTGGCCCATTTCTTGACGAAGTGAGGCAAGAGCCAGTTGAAGATGTGGATGGCACGGATTTACTGAGAAGTTAGACAGTTCTGAGACATAGGCACATGGAACCCAACGGACAGCCGCACCATGACGCCACTGCAAGTTGCTGGCAGCAATTAGTGCCCTTGGTTTAAGGACCTCTTCCCAACCAAATTGCTGGCAAATTATTATATGTAATTATAACTACAGTTCTCTTCAAATTTACATACAAAATTAATTTAAATTTTCATTTCCCAAAATGTGCAGCTTCAGTGTTCAGGCACGTGCCTATATTTCTAATGAAGATATATATTAAACATTTAATTACGTATGCACTATATTTCTAATTATTATATTTAATTATACATATATATTTCAACTCACATAAAATTATGTAATTTTATAATGCTGAAAAATGCGCATTTGAACAACAGTGCTTAGTCTTTATTGTCTGTGCCCGTAACTGCTTACCTCACAGTAAGCTATTCAAACTTTGAGTGTAATTAAGAGGCCTGATAAAACAATATCAAGCCTAAATCTGAAAATTAAGACATATTAATGGGTAAGAATTTTAACTTCCTTCAAAACAGGTTCCTTCAGCATACACAAAATTGTTCCCCATTCTTGCAGGAATCTCCCCTTAAATCCAATTTTTAGAACAGAAAATAGCTGATTGACTGCATTTTCTTCCATTAATTCCACATCATCGTATCTTTTGCCTCGCAAAACCTTCTCAAGTTTATAATTACAAAGAGCCATATGCAATGAGTAGGGAAGCTGTAACACTTCTGCAACACTGTATTTAGTGTAAAACTGCCAAACGTGCTGATCTGGGCAAGAAACTGTAATGTCATGGTGAATTATTTTGTTTTATACTCGTTTTTGTGGTAATTTATAATGCACTGCATCATGGAGATTCTCAGCACTTGTAAACAAAAATGTTGGTGAGTAGTACGACCCTACACAATGCATTTGTGATGTGTAACACCGCCATAATCAATTAAAACAATCAACATTATTTTGGTTATGCTACACACTTGCCGAGAAATCATTTTAGATGATGATTGCTGCTTTATTTTTGAGTAACAACTGCAGACCCATCTTTTATCAGCTGTAATGATGATTTATAAGAAGTTTTAAACAGCTTCTGTACATTCAGAAGACAAGAAAAGCAGTTTTCTGTCTGTTTCTATGTCAGCAGACAGGGAACAAATTTGGCTGAGCCACAGAGTTGAAGTGTGGTAAAGCAAGTATAGCTCATGGTGAGGACTAAACTACAGAGACAAAAAACCAGTGGAAAAGCCACTATCTTGGCTGGGTCCACTCAGCACGGCTGCCACTGATTGGACTATTGTAGCCTGCCCTGGGTGATTGTAATGATGGAGATTTTGGTGGAATGAAGATTGACAGGGGAAACCGAAGTACTCAGAGAAAACCCACCCCAGCACCACTTTGTCCACCACAAATCCCACTTGACCAGACCCAGGATCGAACCAGGGCTGCCGCGGTGGGAAACCAGTGACTAACCGCTTGAGCTATGGCGCGGCCCAGGTGCCACTACTTCTCCCAACGGTTTGCACCAACTATACTTTTGTTTTGCTCCAAAATTTATTTATGGTTAAGTTACTGGTAAGTCATTTGTAATTTGCTCTTCTCTTCAAACGTACCTTGCCACAAGTTCCAGTAATTTACTTCAAAACAGAAAGAGCACTATAGCTCTCATAATACAGTAAATAATAACATAAAGTCACTCCATTCACAAATTTTCCACTTCCAAAAGCAAAGTATGAAAAGATATGAAAATCAATCATAACAAATGCACAAACGCATAACCTGTGATGAATACATGCAACACTCAGCTAAATAAACATAATGATCTTATGTTTACTTGTATATATATATATGTAGACAATTATTAAGAGAACTGACCTCCAGTGAATCTTTGATGGTAGGTGATCAACTGGATAAAAATGCCTGTAGTGTACAAATGAAGTAACATACTTAATACATGTGGCTACTTCTAATGCATAATATGACAGTTTCTAGAGTCTCAACATCTGAAATCTACTTATGACACATGTTCTGAGTTTAACATACCTTGACACCACCCCAGAAAGCCAGCCCCAGGACATTAAAATCTGTATCAGCCAAGTATACTGTCTGAAAGCCAACATTTCCTTGTGGTGCAGGACCAATGTATGCAACCATTCCAACGACATCCAACTCTCCAAATGGTGGATGAAAATCTATATTTCTGACTTCACTCAATCTCATTACCCTGCGTTCGTGGAAGTCACGTTTACAGCATGAAGCTAGCTGGTAAACTGTCTGCCTCCCAGCAGAGAGTTTAAGATCTCCATTTCTGACAACATAAACCAAAGTTCACTCAAGTACCACACTAGTATAAGCCATATTCATTATACAAAGTTTGCAGATCATGAAAAGTGGATTTATAAATTCTACTGGCTTGATGTGCTCATACAGTTGTAAATTTTGTGCTAGATGACTGTAGAACACAGTGAAATTTTCACAACATATAATGAAAGCCCTATGCTTCCAATCTCTTCTTAAAGTGACTGGAAATCTAGTTTCAAAACAAAAGCACATGCACAGCACACAATTTGATTTCATAAGACAGTTATTTCAATGCACAACCTTAGCAATTACCTACAAGAGAGGTAAAATTTTATACAGAATATCACAGTCTTAACACTTTGCGGACTGGCAATTTAAATATTTAAATCACCGTGGGAACCGGCATTTTTAAACCTACTACCCTAACTTGTGCACTGTTCACTTTAAATATTAATATAAAATCTCCTAACTAATTTTATGAACTAAAATTTTTGGAGAACACTTACCAATGCCCCTAGAAGTGCTTGAGAGTGTGATATTCCTAGAAACATTCCCCTTTGTGAAGTGGCATTACACAGAACTTGCAAATGTAGGCAGTCATGCTCCTTTTTCTGTGAACTGTGCAAACACGACATTGCCTAGAAGGATGCTTACCCTTGGAATGTTCACTCTTCACAATTTTGACGAGGGTATATTTCTGCATATCACCCAAGAGTCGCCCAGGGGGGTCCACATGAGGCCTGAGAGGGGTGGGAGTGGTTGGTCCCGGTCCCACTAAGTCTTTGTCAGACTCTCATTCTGCCGCCACCATCTGGTCTGTAGCCCAGGCCTTTGCCACACCCATCAGAAATGCTTTGTATTTCAATTTCGAATTGGGGTTTAGATTTTTGTAAACCAAAAATGAATTGAAAATGGCACAATTTATAAGTCACAAGGCAACTTTCTTTGTCCTCTTCATTGTTTATCTAGTAAGAGAATAATAGGCCAAGTACTGATCGGCTCTATCAACTCCCTTCGTGAACATATTATACTCAGAAATACAAATAGGCTTCTTTACTTGTCCATGTCTCCTTTGAACATGAACCATGCTCGAATTGTGAATTGTGGAAATCATATTCACAACATGAGTATCTCTATCTCCAAACAACTGTTCTGCTATTTCAGACACTTGTGTTGTGTCCGATGGAATTTGTTTCACCCCTGGATTTCCAGTAAACTGTCCCAAAGTAGGCGTTTTGTCTACTTTTCTCCATCAATTTTACTACCTGTACTTCTTCCTGCACTTTCGTTGGAGCTACTTTCACTTTTACTGTCTGTGGCTACACTTGTTTGTCAACCCTTGTCACTGCCACTGTCTCAGTTTCACTACTCCTCTCATAAGGCATGTCAAATAGCTCATCGGAGAACGAGTAAGATATTTCGTTTTCACCGAGATATCGCTTTGTCTTCAACCGCTTCTGTCCTTGATTCATATTGCACTAACATCCTGCCTGGTACATAACAGCTTGAAGAGTCAAAGATTATTTTCCTTTGGAGGGGGAACAAAAACAGTGAGGTCAAGTTACTACCTACTAGGCAAACATTCCGGAGTAATATTACGCAGTAATTTGGGTGGCGCCAGAGAGATATATAGTGTGTTGCACCTTATCGTGTTCTAAGAGCCAGTTAATAGGTGAACGGTCCGCCATGTTTAAAAGCGAAAAACCATTTAAAGGGTGCGCGGTCTGCAAAGTGTTAAGTATGAGTTGCACATGTGCATATTTGGGAGAGAGACAGTGGAGTTTAAAACATGCTACATTGTGCCAGTGAGTTAATTAAAAAAATGAAGGTAAAATGTCTGAAACGGGGGAATAAAATAAAGTTGATTAAATAAACCTGTGAATCCCTATACCAAGAGGGATTTCCACCTGAATTTGACCATCCATAATTACATGCATCATTATTTCCCTTGCAGCTTGGCAACACAGCACAGACATACTACTCTTTGCCTCATTTCACATAATTACACAGCTTAACAACTAATGTGTATGTGCAAAATCTGACAATTGACTTCCCACAATGGAAAACACAGTAAAATGTCACAGAAACAAAATTACTTTAAATACTTTATGTTCACAAAAACAATGTCTTATACCAAACAGCAAAAGTTGTGACAGAAAGCAAACAGAATGGGTATCAAAAATTGAGTGAAGATGATTGGTTGAAGGATTTGAAATTCTCACAGCAGTTTTTATGACGAGGTCTAGCTTCTGGGACATAACACTGTGCAGTCTGTTGAAAGTCAACTGTGTTTCTCTGTTTGCTGCCTGCTTCATGTTGGTTTCTTGCATGGTTTATTCTTCAACCCTGAAGATGGAAGCAACATGTTCCTCTGAAATGTCAGTTGATTTTCAATGGACTCTACAGTGTTGTATACCAGAAGACAGAACTCCTCATGACTGGAACTTTCAACAGATGACAAATTTTGTTCCTGTTTTGTTAACAGCCACTTGCAAATTTATCTGAATCCTCCTAAAATTAACATGCTGTAATATGAGCTCCAAAAATTTTAACAGACCAGATGGCATATTATGTTACTATAGAGAATATGTACTGATTGCTGCAAAGTGGCTGGCAGACTCACAAGGTACTCAGGTGTGAACATGCTAAGTAATGATACAGTATTCATAAATAACCTGTTATCCTTAAAGCGATTACCTGACTCCCACAGCAGAAATACCAAACAATGTGACTACCCTGCCTTCTTTCAGCAACTGCATTACATCTTCTGGTGGACGCCACACAGAAAGCATGGCCGACTGAGTTGACATGGGGACAACAGGGTCCACACACCGCACTCTCAACAATGGTGTGACATTGCGTGGGGCTATATCTGACTGCTTCATCCTCTCCCTGACTCTGGCTTCAAGTTCCCGCTGAGTATTCTCATGCTTACTCCTCTGGTAGTCAGCCAGCACAATTTTCTGCTCCTCACTTAACAATGCCTGATCCCCCAACATGAAAATGGAGTCTGTGCAAGTAATACTGCATATAAAATGGATAACAAAATATTTACTTAGCAGAGAGAATTGAAAGAATATTTTTCTTGAAGAAAGCAATCTTCTGGGATTTGGCATCATGTATATGTGGCGTTAACTGACGTTAACGCCTGATTTGTTTTCAGGAGGTCATAAAAAACAGCTAATCTGATTAACATCTTCTGTGGTTTTTGGCAGCCCCTTAGACAAATGGCAGGATAATAACTTCAAAGAGGCTGTTACTGTTTCCTACCACACTATTTATAATCAGCCTTCCATTGACATTACACATTCTGTTAAGAAAGCACTTTTAATACTGAAAATTAAGAAACGGACAATAACATTTAACCAATGCATGGATTTTGACGTAACGTTATATGAATAACAACAAGTTGGAGGTCAGTCTCCTTCATATGTTTTATTCCATGTGATCAATAATATCAATGTGGTGGCTGAACACCTGAGGTGCTAGCAGCAGTAGTGCCATTAACCCTTCTAAGTGTGAGGATTTAAACCAGTTTCAATAATTTAAGGACAGAGGAGATGGAGCTTTGAATTCACACAAAATTCATGCTTGGGTTAAATTAATATTAAGCTCCACAATTTCAATCAAATTTCATTCATATTTTGTAGAAAAGTACTGTAACATTTGATATCAACAGAATATGACAATTTATTTACTCTATAACCACATTCCCAATAGAACATAAACATCGAAGTACAATATGCGTTTCATTCACTGTCACTAGTTTACAAGGTCACCACAAACAATTTGGTTTGATCAAGGTAGAAGAAGGTGGCAGGAGTTCCTCCAGGATGTTGGTAGTAACCTGTCAGACAGCAATGTGTCATAAATTGGAAGACCACAATCTAAATGTAACATTCATCAAGATATAAATACTTCTGTGATGGTGACACAAAACAAAACCTCTTGATATATGCAGTAGCATGTAGACCCACTGCTAAGCAGTGACTCTGTAAACAGTAGCTATTGCCAGGTAATGACCATAACATACATGGACGCAACAGTAGAAGAGCTGTTTTTTCTGTTGGTCCATGCTCAGATATTATAAGTGGGACAGGTTGGAAGCTGCAGTTAGTTTGTGAAGTGAAGACTAGGAGCTTGGTGGGAGATGGCCGCCATCCTGGAAGTTAATTGAAGCAATGAATTCAGTTATGTGATATTCGCCAGAAGGTAAGGATGTAAGCAGTGGACAGTGTAGAGATCTGTAACCAGGAAACGACTAGTGAAGACATGGAGGACTTTATGTGTGCTGTAGAGACTGTAAACTGTTATATAGTTACTTGAAGTCACAAGTATTGTGTATAAGCAGTCAATAAATCAAGTCACCAATCCAAACCCTGTCTACAGTCACTCTTATCACGTGACAATATGGACTGACTGCATAGTACAAATGCAAGAAGGATCAATGACAGTTCTGGCATATTTCCTTGATTCAATTCAGCTGTAATTTCTCATTATAGAAGCATCAGTCAGTAATATAGTAGGCCACACATAGGAAAAACTGTGAGATATTTAACTATCTCACACGCAGTATCTGGGGCACGCGGTAGCATTGTTTGAGGGGCTATGCTACAAGCTGGAAGGTCACAGGTTCAAGTCCCGATGAGGTCATTGGATTTTTTTAAATTGACCTAATCCTTCCAGCCGCACTATGGCCCTGGGGTCAACTCAGCCTCTAACAGAAATGAGTAACAAGAATTAATTCAATAATTTTCCTGGGGAGTAAAGCGTGGCCAGCGCATAAGGCTGACAACCTTACCGCCATCTTTGAGCCAACTGTCTAGATAATGTGGGACCCTCAACATCTCACAACCATATGGGCCTTCACAGCCTCTTACAGAGATAGCTTTACTTTTACACTCAGTAACTATGAAAAATATCACTACAAACAGTACCTCTATTGAAGCTGGATCAGGTGCTAATTCCAAAATCTCACATAATTTGTCACCAGAACATATGGATGCCAGTTCTTGAGCACTGGGTATGTGGTAATGAGATTTCAAATGCCTTTGCCTGCTCTCCTCCTGGTGAAGGTCAACTTTCATCTCACTATATACTTTTTCAACATAATCCTGATGTCTTTGCTCCCACTGTGCTGCTGCTCGCTGCTCCGCCCACACTGAGCGGCTTACTGGAACATTTAACACCATAAAGCAGTCAGTGACTTTAGAAGAGTGTGGGTAATATCCCTGAGGGATGGGAAAAAGGGATGAAGTTGCATTGGGATAGCAGAAGAATGGATTGCACTGTAGTCTGTAGAGTTGCTGTGGTGTAGCAACCTCAAAACAGACAAGAAACAACATTCACTGCTAGGCAACAGATTTTTAATAAGCAAGTATACATGGCCATTGCTGGGTGATGCCTTCGATGGCAGGCATGTTCCCATGGAGATGATTGGGGCAACAATGGAAGAGCTGTGTTTCTATGAAGTCCATGATGAGGGGTTATAAATGAGATGAGGTTTAGAGCTAAGTCACTTGATGGTCAGGCAGTGAAGAGAAGACCAGGAAGTTAGTGTAAAATAGCCGTGAGTTAGTTGCAAGAGTTGCAAGACCTAGCAGTATTCAAGAAATATAAAGGTTAAAGTAATCAGCATTAAAAACTCACCTGACCTGCCTTCATCTAGCTTCTCCACATACACCAAAGGATATACCCTGACCACAGTCACCGAGACACGGCTGACAACTCCACCAGCAGGCAAAATGGAAGTAAGTGAGATGGGTAATGGCCCCGGATTTATGTGGAAGCCCAATTTAGTATCCCAGCGAGCCCGCCGAGTTGAATTGCTACATAGTTTCAGCTTAACATCACTTCCAACCTAATTGTAACATACAAACATTCCATTATTTTCAAAGGCAAACAACTACATACATGGGTAATACAGTATCTTTCAAATATTTTGTCATGAAAGTGGAAATGCATATATCAGACATTTTCTGGGATTCTGCACACATCAGCCTTGCTCATACAAACGAATGAATGCATAAGGTGTAGGCCTAAACTGACCCTACTAGCACCGCGACCTTCAAAGCCTTGCTAATAAACTGTAGATATAAATTCACTGTTACCACCCTTTCCTTGCATTTTGTTAAAAATATAATATACTAAAGAATGTTCCACAGAAATTTTAGACTTCAAAAAAGATATAAATTTTGTCAAGTCACAATTTTTTGTAAATGTTGTAAAAAGTAAAGCTATCTGTGTAACAGGCTCACAGACGCCAATGAGACTATCAGACTTATGGGCTGGCTGCCCTTTACCCCAGAAAAATTCCTGGTACTCGTTTCTGTTACAGGCTTACCCACTACTTTCCAGCTTGTAACATAGTGCCTCAACCAACTATGTAACCAGGTACCCCCTCATAAAAACAAACACATGAATTCATATTTTCATGTAACAGAAGAAAACTCAGTAGTTACTGTCATTCATTACATAATCATAAACACAGTCATGCAAGAACAGCATTTCACGACCTGTTTACTGATAAGATGATTCAGTTAAAGTGGCAAATTTTTCACATTCTGGCAAGAAAATGACTTACTTCAAGGGGTGAGCAACCCTGTTTATGGTTGAGCAGCTCTGCGCCATAAGAAATGAGCTTAGTCCCAACTGCAACAGTGCCCCGGTGAACACGTTGGCACAGTTCCTGATCCAGCACTGCAGTGAGGCTATACCATCCATCAGTTAGCTCCAGTTCATAGCGCATATCTGATTCAGAGCTGTCTAGCTGCAGTCAGAAAACTGTATTAACATTTCACACAAATTAGGTTCCTATGGTTGGAAGGTAAAACAATAATGGACACAAAATTAACTACAGCAAAGTTATGGCCATATAAATATTAATATTATATGGTGGTAGTAAATGTGACTCAGTTCCGTGGATTAGTTAGTGAAAACTGGGTTACAGAAGGGACATCAGCAGGATACAAGCTGTCAAATTGAAGTTTCTATGTAAATAAAGAAAGCTGTAGAAAGGTGTGTAGAACCAACACAAAATTAGCTACAAATATTCTCCTTCAGTTAAAAAAAATATAGAATTACAAACAAAAATGGAGGAAACTTCTACTGCAAGCAAATGAGACCAGCCCACTTAAAACTAAATTATAATATAGACCCAAAGGGTGACAACATTTTGGATGTGAAGCATATATTTTTATATTTTTAAAAAACAGAAAAAAAAGGTAAAGTTGTCCCTTTGCTTAACTAATTAAGCATTATGCCATGAAGGCATTTGGGGGAGTGGAATTTACAGATCCACATTTCAAAGTTTGTAAAATTCTTACTGATACAATGCATTTGTGAGAGAAATTTTCAACTGTTTGATATATGCCTAGTACAGAAAACAGCAAATGCAAACACAAGAACTGAAAACCTACTTAAATATGTAAAGAACATGAAACAAGTCATTAGAATAAAAAAATAAAAAATCCATCTATGTAACTACATAACTAACTATGAAATAAGTTACATATGATACAAAAAGGAAAAGAATAAGATTTTAAGGCAGAAGGAGGAGTGATAATAAAACAAAACGGGCAAATAAAACTTGAGGGCAGCATTAAAAGATGCGTTTCACTTTATAAGATACCTGTCTCGTATCTAGCTTTATACATTTTCTAAACTGGGTGACTGTCAAATAGGTAACATGGCTAGCTTTGTCTAATAAGCCCAAAAGAATTGGTTCCTTCTCCATCTACCTAAAGACCTGTTGCTGGCTTCCCACCGCGGTGGCCCGGGTTCGACCCCGGGTCTGGTCAAGTGGGATTTGTGGTGGACAAAGTGGTGCTGGGGTAGGTTTCCTCCAAGTGCTTTGGTTTCCCCTGCCATCTTCATTCCACCAATTGCTCCACAATCACCCTCACCTATCATCTGGGGCTGACACAATAGGCCAGAAGTGGCCACAGTACAAGGGACTTAGTCCCACCCCACTAGCAATAAAGAAAATGCCTAAAGACCTCCAAAAGACTGTACCTTTTTATTCAAACACAGACAATATCCTAAGAAAATTTCCTACAAACACTAAAATTTTTACTACAAAAATCCTATCCAAAGACTCCAGCCCTCTTCCATAGAATAGTACTACACACTTGGTCGTTGACTTATGACCAACTTCCGTTCTGACTGACAGGTCGTAAGTCGATCTGGTCATATGTTGGCCATATATTTATTAACAGTATTTTTTAACCTTTCTAATCTTTTTATCATCTTTATAATTTATTTTTAAAAACCTTAACATTTTAATCATCTTTTATTTTTCATTTTAAATACAGTAATGTTTGACCTAGTAGATCATGATATATTGCTAAGATGGAAAGAATGGGAATACGAAGGGTTACACTAAGGTGGTTCCAAACATACTTAGAAAACAGAGAACAAGAGGTAGAAATTACATACCGATGCAAAAAAAACTAATTGAAACATTAATCACCTATTCCGAAAGAGACCCATCAGCTATGGCATCCCACAAGGTTCCGTTCTGGGACCAGTGTTGTTTCTGTTATACATAAACGACCTGGGGCCCAGCACAGAACATGGGAAACCTATGTTCTTTGCCGATGATACTAGTATTTTATAGCAGGAAATAGTGCTAACGAAATTCAAAGGAAAATGAATGAAACAATAAACAAAATCACAGAGTGGTTTGAGAGGAATTGATTAACTATTAATAAAGAGAAAACAATAGCAATAGCCTTTCATCATCCTCAAAAACTACAACTTGAATGCCCTACAATAAAGATTTATGACACTGTTATCAACTACACAGATCACTCAAAATTTCTGGCAGTCTGGCTAGATAAGCATCTAAGATGGACTATGCATATGCAAAAGCTAGTGAACAACTTATGTAAAGTATGTGGTGTGTTCAATAAGTATCGCACCTTCTTTTTTCCCGCGTAAACCAATGAAGTGTGGTAGGCTCGCTTCGGTGGAAATGTGGAGGGGGCATTCATGCGCAGTTGTGAATTTTTTTCCGCCCTCAGAAAGCGTCAGTTGCTGGCAGTCGGCCTATGTGTGAGGACGTGTAGTGAGCGCTCGCTGGATTCCAGTAAGGTGTAAAATGATGGAACAACATGAGCAGCGATATTGCATCAAATTTTGCCAAAAGCTTGGCGATACCTAAGTGGAAACCATTCGCAAGATTCAACAGGCTTTTGGGGAAGATGCCATGAGCAGCTCATGGATAAAGGAGTGGTACAACCGCTTCAAAGATGGCCACACATCAGTGGACAGCGAACCACATTCAGGCCTACCCTCAACTAGCCGAAATGAGAATGTCATTGAGCAAGTGCGGACTTTGGTCATGGAGGACCGTCGTATCACAGTCCAAGAACTTGCAAATGAGATATGGGTAAGCACTGGATCGGTACATTCAATTTTGACCGAGGATTTGGGCATGAGGAGAATGTCTGCAAAATTCGTACCGAAACTGCTAACAATTGAGCAGAAACAATGCCATCTGGAAATCGCACAGGACATGCTGGACAATGCAAACAGTAACCCCAACTTTCTGAACACCGTGATCACGGGCGATGAGTCGTGGGTTTATGGGTACGACCCAGAAACCAAGATGCAGTCGTCACAGTGGAAACATCCGACATCCCCTAGGCCAAAAAAAAGCACGGCAGGTCTGCAGCAATGTCAAGGTCATGTTGGCCATTTTCTTCGACTCCCATGGGGTTGTGCATCATGAGTACGCACCACAAGGCCAAACCATCACAAAGGAATACTACCAGGAGGTCCTTCGTCGCCTTCGTGATGCTGTGCGGCGCAAACGACCAGATCTGTGGGCAGCAAAAACTTGGCAGCTCCATCACGATAATGCACCCGCCCATTCTGCACATCTGATTCAGACTTTCGTCGCCAAACACAACATCCCTGTGGTTTGTCAAGCTCCCTACTCCACCGACATGGCTCTGTGTGACTTCTGGCTATTCCCCAAGCTGAAAATGCCGCTGAAAGGAACCTGATTTGAGTCAAGAGAAGACATCATGTGGAAGGCGATGGCCCGACTGATCACCATTCCAAAAGACGAGTTCCAGAAGTGTTTCCAACAATGGCAGAAGCGCTGGGAGAAGCGTACACATTACCAAGGAGACTACTTTGAAGGGGATTAGGGTTCTGTACCTCCAAATCAATAAATGTATTTCTGCCGACCAAAGGGTTGATACTTTTTGAACACACCAAGTATGTTTTGGCCTAAGGGTAGTTAGAAGAGTGACTGGACTAGAGACTGTCCACATGTTATATTATGCTTATTTCCAGTCTTTGATATCATATGGACTGATATTTTGAGGCAACTTGGTAAATGCAAAATTGATCTTTAAATTACAGAAGAGAGCCACAAGAGCTATGACCCAGGTCCCAAAAACAACTACGTAGGTCATACCGAAAGCCATGAGTAACTTTTTCTGAATGCAACCTGTGAACAGCAGATGAAAGAGAGTTTGGTGGTAGGTGGCTGACAACGATATGTTGTTTCGCCAGCGTGCTGTCATCGAATTTCTTTGAAAGAGAAAATCCCTGCTGCAGAAATTCACCACAGACTTCAGCGTGCTTATGAAACTGTGTGCATGGGTGCGAGCAGTGTTCGAAGATGGGTGAAACATTTTAAAGACAGGAACACCAGCATTGAAGATGAGCCTCGGAGCGGTCGTCCTCGAACAGCCTCAACTGAACACAACAAGGAAAGAGTGGATGAGATCATTCAAGATTACCGGTGTGTGACTGTGGACGCAATAGCCTGAAAACTTGGAATAGGGCACAGTGCGGTACAGGAGATTGAAAGCTTGGACTATAGGAAAGTTTGTGCTCGTTGGGTCCCGCGGTTATTGACCGAAGACCACAAAGGTCAGCGAAAAGCCATCACCTCAGAACTGCTACAGAGATATTGACACGAAGGCAATGATTTTTTGCTCTGTATTGTGACAGGTGACGAAAGCTGGTTTCACCATTTCGGGCCTGAAACGAAACGGCAGAGTATGGAATGGCACCATTTGCATTCTCCATCAAAAAAGAAGGCAAAGACAGTGCCATCAGCTGCGAAGGTGAAGGGCACAGTCTTCTGGGATGCAGAGGGGTTTATTCTGGCCGAATTCCTGGAACCTGGACAAACCATCAATGCTACTTGTTATGTCCAGATGCTGCACAGGCTCCGTCATGCATTGCACGATAAACGTCTGGGACGAAACATCATCATCCTGCATGACAATGCTCGCCCCTACGCCGCTCGCCTCACATTGGACGCAAATGCAAAGATGGGGTGGGAAGTTCTTCCACATCTCTCCTATAGCCCTGATCTGGCACCCTCCGACTACCATCTTTTCAGATTTGTGAAGGATCAGCTGCGTGGACAACGTTTTGAGACAAGGGAAGCAACTCAGAAAGCAGTGCATCAGTGTCTTCGGATGGCTGGATTGGAATTTTACAGAAGGGGAATTTTCAAATTCTCAGAACGCGAGGCTACAGGAGGCGCAGCGAAGGCTATTCACAGTCAGTTGTACTGAGTTGTACTAGTGAGTTGTACTGAGTTCTACTGTAGCAGCCGCCTGACACAGTTCTAGTGTGACTACCGCAGAGTTGTAACGTAGCCATCGCCGAAGATAGTTCGAGCAAGCCTACGAGCGAGTGTGTTATCAACAGTTCTCCAGTCAGCCGACTATAGTGGAGTATAGCAGCCGTCGCGGAAAGAAGATCCGGACGTGAGTGTGATTGTGTAATTGGGAGCGTGTGATACAGTGATACCTAGCTCCCCGACTGTAAACGTGTAGACCACTGAAGACAGAGCGAACAGATTAATGCGATTAGGGTTATAAAGTGTGAAACCCCGCAACTGTGAGATAATTAATTGTAGCCGTTATCTGTAGATTGTTAAATAAACCAGTTAACGATCTCTACGGTGTATTCAGTAACGTAAACACGTGACAACTGGTGTCAGAAGTGGGATTTGAACTTAAACACGTGACCAACGAGATTCGAACTCAAAACACGTGACAACTGGTGTCAGAAGTCTACCATCTTTGTACATATACGAAACTCTAATATATATAAAATCCAATTCGAATGATTTCACAACCAACTCAGGATTACACTCATACAACACAAGGAAAAAAGACAACTTACACATCATCCCATATAATATAAGTCTATGCAAGAACAACTTTAACAATGTAGGACTTCGACTGCTAAATCATTTCCCACGCTATATTAAAGAAATACCGGTATTATATAACTTCAAAGACTCTTTGAAAACTTACCTACTCGATCATTGTTTTTATAAAGTGGATGAGTTTCTCTCTGTGAGACAAACACTAATCGATTATAATCACATAATTCATGAATAATCAGTTTTGGGAATCCCTACTGTGCAGTTTTCCTTTCTTTTTTCCAGCAATCAGGATAGCACAGTTGGAGATGTACCTGAATGGGCTACTCTGGAGACATTGCCGGTACCAAGAAGCTGCACCAGGAAGGGAGAACAGATGTAATGAGATGTTCCAGTGTAGAGTCTGCAGTGAAATGTTATACCAGTGCTATCACCAAATTCACCAATATTATCTCAAAGGTCGCGACATAGCTTAAGTGGTTAGTCACTGGCTTCTCACCGCTGAAGTATAGTCAAGTGGGATTTGTGATGGACAAAGTGGCATTTGGGCAGGTTTTCTCCGAATACTTCAGTTTCCCCTGCCAATCCTCATTCCATCAAATTCTCCATAAGCATAATCACCGGTATAGGTACAATAGGACATATGGAAGCCGACATGCCGAGGGGGCCTAATATGGATTCCACCTCACACTATACGAACTCTAACTATTGTAATCTACTTTAATCTATTGTAAACAATTTTAAGTATTGTAACTTTACTCTCTTAACGTAATCCGCCAAAGTACAGTAACTGACTTGTCCTATATCATGTAACAATGATCTACAGAGATGAAATAAATAAATAAAATATCTTTTACTTAACCCTACTGTACATATCTTCATTTCTATGCCTAGGCTATCTGTATATGCTGTGTTTGTAAGTTGCATATGTCGTAAGTCGACAACCAAGTGTATTTAAATTCTGATTCCCACATGCATAGCAGTTCAGTCAATGAATTTATAAAGTTAATAATTCAGGGATAGTTTAACAAAGAAGAGTGAATGTACAAGGTGGTTCAAATATGACCAGGACTGATTTGTGTGTAAACAAGCTGCACTGCGCAGCAGCTGTGAGACCTTGAGAGAGTGAAGCCACAACCTCCACCCTCCCTCCTATTCAAGTTAGAACCTGTTCAGTCCTGTCTGGGAATTGCTAGAATGATAAGCGAATAGAAGGTACTGAGGAGCGTGGAACAACGCATTGTGATCAAATTCCTCATTGGAGAAAACGTCCAGTCCACTGAAATTCACCACAGACTCAAACAACAGTATGGGGAAGAGCGTCTCTCACGGAACCGTGTGTTTGAGTGGTGTAAGTGCTTCAGAGAGGGCAGAGACCATGTGGAGAATGAACCAAACAATCGTCGGCCGCGAGCATCCGTCACCTAGCCGAACATTGATCGCGTAGACATGCTTATTCGTGAGAATAGGCGCATGNCTCCTGGCAACAGATGTGAAGGAAAAGATCCAATCCAAGCGGAAGACAGGTGGCAAGCGGGTAGCCTTCCTTCAAGACAATGCACACCCTCATACGGCCAAAACAATGGTGGAAACCCTCTGGAAATTGAAATGGAACCTTCTGACACATCTGCCGTAAAGCCCTGATTTGGCCCCAAGTGATTTCTACCTGTTCGGAAGGCTCAAATCAGACTGCAAGGCATGCGGTTTGTGCACAACGATTTTGTCATCCAGATTTTCAGGAGTGGATATGTCACCAACCACAAGCCTTTTTTGAAGAGGGCATCAGGATGCTTCCAGAACGTTGGAAAAAATGTGTTGACTCCGGAGGGGAGTACGTTGAAGACTGACATGTGCAAGTAAGTGTTTGGCAATTATGGTTAAAAAAAATTCAGTCCCGGTCATATTTGAACCACCTTGTATTTTGCTATGCATCACTTAACCATCAAAGTAAGTCAATACAGTGAAGACCATGCAATAGCTTAGGCGGTTAGTCGCCTGCTTCCCACTGCAGCAGCCCGGGTTCAAGTCCAGGTCAGGTCATGTGGGATTTGTGGTGAACAAAGTGGTACTGGGGTAGGTTTTCTCTGGGCACTTTGGTTTCCCCTGCCAATTCTCATTCCACCAACTTCTCCATACTCATCGTCTATTGTCTGGGGCTGGTACAATAGGCCAGTTAGTGCCCAATGCACCAAGTGGACTCAGTCTCACCCCACCCCAAAAAAATATTAAAAAGAAAATTAAAATCACTTGATATGCTAAGTAAATATTATTTACCCTAATAATCCTTGCAACGCATAGGACTAGTCTTTTAGCAGCTGAGTCATCACACTCAAGAATTTTTCTGATGGCAGGTCGCTGACAGAGATCAATCTCTCGATCATAACGGTACTTCAGTTGCAACAGCAGCATATTGGGTGTGAGGCATCTGCAGAGGCATAAAAATTTCTACAGTAACTTCCACTTATTCATATTTAAAAGTTTTCTAGAGACAAGTCAGAAATTAAGTCTGGCACCAGCTCTTAGGTTTATACTGCTTCTAATGCAGGACTCGATTTGGCTCAACTGTTAGTCTTAGGAATGGTCATGTGAAGTACAGGCTTTCTTGACTGCCCTACTGCACTGAATTTCCTCTTTTACTCAAAAAAGAATTATGATACTGTGACATCTGCCTTACTCACCTGACCCAGCCCAGCCTGAATTCTGACTGTTCACTGATACATCAAAACATAAATCAATAAATCAGTCAAAACTATGCTGTGGACAGTGGAGAAAGCAAGCTACTAAAGAAGGTTTCCTAAAATATTTCCAGTGTTGGGTACAGCGGTGACAAATATGTATTGAGAGAGGAGAAGACTATAATGAAATGTGAATAAGGCTCATGTGCTTTGTTCTATATATAATTTTTTTCTTTAATTAAAACAGAAATTATTCATGTATAAAAAATATTATGTTTCCAATAATTATTCACTGCCACTCAAAATACTAGAACATTTGGAAGGTAAAACAAACAATAGTAGTAAAACTAAAAAACAAGAAGAATGAACAGCAATAGAGGAATGGTGTTACCCATGCAATCCAAGCAACAGCCACATGATGAAACAATAAAAGTACTGTTTGGAGAGGTGTTTTCTATGTGGTCTGTGCTGAGACTATATAAGGAAGGAATCAATTGTGCATTGTGAGTGAGTTCAGCAGTTGGAAGCCAGTTGGTTCAGCTTGAGAGGTGACAGCCAGTTAGGACATGAAGCTGTGAAAACATATGCTGAGGGGTCTACAAAGTTGGAAACCATTACCAGGCAACTGGGGAACACACAGCAGACTAAGAAGACTTAGTACATGCCGTAGTGAACTGCAGAGCAAGTGAACTAGCTACAGCGCTATAGTTACCTGTAGTTACAGTCTGTAAGTGTTGAATTAATCCAATTACCAATCCAAATCCCACCTACAGTCACATTCAATCACAAGATAATATTATCAGCTGACTGAAAATATACTGTAGCATGTATGAGCATGACTACAGATGGGGTTTGGATTGGTGATTGGATTTATTGACCACTTTAACACATGACTCATGACTACATGTAACTATAACAGCCTCATTGGGTTACATACTCTACAGGTCACTGTAACTGCAGCACACAGTGTCTTCTACATCTTCTCTTCAGACTGACTTACTAACTTACTGCAGCTTGGCTGGTGTCCTCGTTATATAACCCCTTGGCAAGGACAGTGTATAAAACACCATTTCCAACATTTTCTCTGTTGTTGTGGCCATGGAAACATGTTTGTTGCATGCGTCATTACCTAGTAACAGGTCTACAGGCTACATTACTACAGACAAAATTTAATAACACTGCTTAAAGTGCATACATTATATACAGGCAAATTAAGAAGTTGGAGAAGGAGAAGATTTGAAAGGAAGCAATGACAACATATGCGAGCACTCAGCAGTAAAGGCTGAGGAAAACCATGAAAGATATTCAGCCAGTACAGGAGGTAACCCACCTGAGATTCAAACCAGGTAACTACCAAATACAAGACTAGGGCATTACTGCTATAGCAGACCATTTAGTCACTAGGTGAATCGCGCGACACAGACATGGTAAAGAAGAAACTGGAATGGTATTTCTAAAATGGGAGGAAACGTTTACCAACCGTTAACTCACATAATATGGATATCAGTTAGAAAGAAGAATGATATTTTTATAGCAACTGCTAAGTTTCATACCTGGCAGCAAATTGCTGAGGGAAGCTGCGTTCTACAGAAGCAAACTTCCAAACCAACCAACGATAATGGTTGCTGACCCACCCTGCAGGCACCAATGTAGGTTCTATGCCAGGACTGCTGAGGAATGCTCGAGTGACTTCCTCTACACCAGCAGTTCCTTTAGCATCAAGTACCAGATGTGCACCATCTCCCACTAGCAAGCCTGTGACGTTGTCCTGGCACAGTGATTGACTGAAACAGAATAAGTAAATATAAATTTGTATATATAAAAAAAGTTTTCTTCTAAATAAAAGAATTGGAATGGAATGATATACATTAATTAACACATTTCATGTAGAACATCAAATGAAGAGCAATAATTTACTAAACATGGATTAAAAACTTTTTCTATTAGGATGAGTCATATTTATCATTAGGGCCCGGATTTCTATGACATGTCATATTTTTTCCTAGGGTTTATTCCTATTTTTAAATGTAATTATGCATGTTTCCAGTCATTCTTATTGAAATTATGTCGTTTTTATTGTGCATATAAATGCATACTTTAGAGTTTTATTGGTTTTACATCATATTTTGGCATAATTTTGAAATAAGGTCATATTTTTGTCATTTTAGAAACAATTCTTTGATATAATGTAAAATTTCGGCTCCATAATGTTTAGTATTACAAAATACATTTCAGGCTGGACTGTTGCTTCAATGTGGAATAGAGTTCAAGTACATGAAGTTCATATTAAAAACCATATTTTTTACTTGACTGTACTTGCAGTTACAAAGGCGAAAATTTGTGAAATGCAGCATTTATGACTTGGCAAGCCGGCCTTTCCCAGTCGAGGCTGGAGGGAGGCAAGTGTAACGGGTATTCTCCTATTGTACTCCATCTTACTATAAGGTATATACATGCCATTCTTTCTTGGAGGGCTTAGAAGTATTCTATTTATATATGTGGAGGGCGTTATAAGACTTCAGTTTGACTTTACAATGCCTAAAGTGAGTACATGTAGTTCAAGGAGCGCAAAGTTGCATAGTTTTGTACAGGAGTTTGGTGTAAAAGTGTTTAGTACTGATGGCAAGATATTTTATTGTAAGTTGTGTGGCGTGAAAGTTACGGCAGAAAAGCGATTTACTGTGCAGCAGCATTGTAAAACTTTTAAACATGGTAAATGTTTAAGCAGATTATCTACAAAGGATAGCAGACAAAGTTTGTTGTTTAAAAACAGTTCCACTAATTCTTCTTCTTCTTCTTCTTCTTCTTCTTCTTCTTCTTCTTCTTCTTCTTCTTCTTCTTCTTCATCTTCTTCTTCTTCTTCAACGAACAATGGGTCGGAATTTTCGAAGGATTTGTGTCAGTGGATGGTATCTTCGAATATTCCATTAGAGAAATTGCATAATCAGCACTTCAGACAATTTTTGGAGACATACACTAGTCATCCTATCCCAAGTGAATCGACGTTAAGAAAGAATTATCTCTCTACATGTTATGAAGATATGTTAAATAAGATTCGAACATCTGTTGCTGACAACAAGATATGGGTTTCCTTGGACGAGACTTCTGACGTAGATGGGCGGTATATTGCGAATGTTATAGTTGGGACCCTGAAACAAGATCAACCTGGAGAGAGATTTCTTCTTGACTGTGAAGTTCTCGAAAGAGCAAATCATTCGACTATAGCTGTCCTATTTGATAATTCCATGAAGTTGTTGTGGCCAAATGGAATACAGCGAAATAATGTCCTTCTCCTAGTAACAGATGCCGCTCCATACATGAAGAAGGCTGCCAAAGGACTTCGAATCCTCTACCCGAAAATGGTCCATATTACTTGCCTCGCTCATGCATTGCATAGAGTGGCTGAAGAAGTTCGAGGACATTTTCCTGATGTAGATAGGCTAGTTTCAAACGGAAAGAAAATATTCATCAAGGCCCCTCTTCGAGTGCAGAAATTTAAACAAGAAGCTCCTCTACTGCCACTTCCTCCACAGCCTGTCGTCACACGGTGGGGTACATGGTTGGATGCTGTGGCATATTATTGTGAAAATTACACAGCCATTGAGAAAATGTTTAATGGCTTTGACAGCAGTGAGTCAACATCAATTAAAGCTGTCAAGGACTTATTCTCTACCACTCTAGCACAAAATCTGGCATACATAAAGTCAAACTTCTGTTCAATTTCAGGTGCAATAACTCGCCTGGAATTTGTAGGGACTGAACTCTGTGACGCGTTGGACACTGTAAAGAGCATTGAGAATGAACTAAACCGAACTCGTGGTGAAATAAGTGACAGGATTAAAACCAAAATAGAAAGTGTTCTTCATCGGAATGCTGGTTATTCAACATTATGCAAGATTGCAGATATACTTTCCGGTAAACTAGCAACATTCGAAGATGATACAGAACTGTCACCAAACGACTTGACATTCTTCAAATATGCTCCTGTCACATCATGTGATGTGGAACGAAGTTTTTCCAAATACAAAACTATCCTTAGTGATAATCGGCGATCTTTCAAATTTGAAAATTTGAAAATGCATGTAGTTATAAATTGCAATTGTAACAGTGAAAATTGAGACGTGAATAACTCAGTGAAAATTGAGACGTGAATAGCTTGTGTTCTTTTAAATGGCGTTTTTAGATAACAGAGTTAAGTTAGTGTTCATACCATGTGCACCAGTGTTTGTCTAAAATATGAACGCAAATATCAGTATTAAAAAGAAAACAATGAATGGTTTAATCCAGTACGAAATGTCGAAATTCCATCAGTTTCCTTTCCTTCAGAGACATAATAGGGCTAATTTGGTAAGTAGGACCTACTATCATATATTCATCATCTTTATTCTTAAACTCTAGTAAAAGTTGTAATTAAAATTGTGAAATTTTATGTCCCATTTAATATTTAAGGTCATATTTTACACTTTTTAGGTCATATTTGATATAATTTTGGGTCATAAGTGCATGCATATATTTATAGTTTTTAGGTCATAAAAATCTGGGCCCTATTTATCATCATCATTATTTGAACTTCCACAGTCAATGTAATATGAACCAACCTGTAGTAGTCCCATGCAGAGAACCTGAATTCAACTGCGTTCTCTGCAGAAACATTTATAACACTTTCTTTCAATCCAAATTTGAGAAGCTGTGGAGAGAGAGAAAGAACCCAGTTATTCAAAGAAGTTCCATATATTAAATATCTAACTTTCAAATGTTATTAAACCTTTCAAGGTAATATCTGTGATCACTTGACAAGTGAAGCTGTTGCAGTCTTCAAAAAAAGAATTACATGCCAACTATTGGCTTGCAAAACTACTGCAACTAAGAGTCCCTAAGACAGTTCCTAATAGGCCTTTCAAGACATCATGACAATACCAAGAACTGAGTTCTCACTCTACTGCACCTTCAGATGTTGCCCCCATTCCTCCTCGAATGATGACAATAAGGCAGATTTTGAGAATTTCAGATACTAAGAAACAAAGAAGAAGAGGTAAAATCGAACATTGGGACATCAGGAAAGATATGAAGGTAGGAACAATGCAAGTAAAGTTGGTTAAACTAAGGCAATGGTGATATGGAAAGCAATGGGATCCCTTTTAGACTGTCATAAGGAAAGATACTAAACAAATGAACATTTGGAACAAGGACAATGCTGCAATGCCAAAAGCAAAAAGACATGCAAAATAGAACAGGAACACAGACACAATAAGATGAAAAGGCAATTACAGATGCTTCAAAGTGATTAAAATACGTCAGTAATTACTCCTGCCATGAAACTACATGAGTTACATAATGAACTGGAAGAATGTGAAAGTGGTCATGGCATGGACTGACAAATAATGTGAAATGCTTCAGTCAGGACAGCTGGTCTTCAAGCTGAAATTAGAACATGGGTCATCCAAATACAAAGCAGCAGTGCTAACCATTCAATTTTGATATTCAGTCACATGTCATATCCAGTATTTTAAATTCTGAATTAAACATCCATTAAATGGCAAAACTGCTGTCAACACAAAAGTACACACTTACAGACTTACTTGGTTGCGTGTGTATTGGCCTGGTAGTGTATGCTGTACTGCCTCTCGCCATTTCATTTGAAAGTGTTGCTCCTGTTTCCGAACATAGTAGCTGCCCCTACATGGCTGCAACCCACTACTGCCAGAACTTATTCTGTTCCTTATAAGTGCTGCTTGTTCTTCTGCTGCTGTCTGTCTACCTGCAACCACCTCTGGACACACCTCTCTTTCCCCCAGAACAAATCTGTTTCTGCAAGGTTCATGAATGCCAGCCTTCTTCTTTGGCTCATGCATTCTCAAACGCTTCACAAATGGTGTTCCAAACTCTAAGTGCCTTGCTGTCTGTTTGCCTGGGCAGAATTGTGTTGGAGTGGAAATATCACCAGCTGATGCTGCAGTATCCTTGTACGGAACCTTCAGATGGATTTGAATTTTATGTTATAAAAATATTATAGAAACATTCAGTAAGAAAGAATTATAATTAAATCAGACATAATCTGAAGGTTTTATGATATAACTCCGTCCTAAGTGCAAACTATATTTATAGGTCTTTCGCCTTGTTCTTCTCTATACACTACATGTTTCGGCCCCAAACGGCTATCATCAGGTGTATACACTCACGTACACACTCAGGTGTATACACCTGATGATGGCCGTTTGGGGCTGAAACATGTAGTGTACAGAGAAGAACAAGACGAAAGACCTATAAATATAGTTTGCACTTAGGATGGAGTTATATCATATATCATATAAAGTG
>NW_019733319.1:0-35137 GCF_002891405.2 Cryptotermes secundus | reverse complement strand
AAAAAAAAGAAGAAGAAGAACTCTTCTATGTACAAAACTGACATGAATAATAAAAATATTATTAAGCTACATATTTCACTGAAAAATTCATGCCATTATGCAATTCATGCACAGTGAACTCTTAATTATCCACAAAGGTGAAGGGGAGAAGTACTGCAGATAATTAAAAACAATGTATAATCCAAAAATATGAAAACATGAACTATCTATACTGCATTCAACCTTGATAATTATTATTATCAGTTGTGCTACTGGTCAGTTAACAGTGAGACAAGTATCTTTCCAATAAATGAAAGCAATTTTTATTCACTGGCAGCAGCATGAGAGCCAGTCTGAGAAGGAAAGCTAGGCATCTAACCCTTTCTGGATGTTTGGAAAAAAGCAAAACTGCAAAAAGGAAGTATACCAAATATTAACATAAAAAATTATAATTATTTAAATAAAATGTTTTCTTCTATGCTGAATACCCTATGGTGATCACTGAAATTAGTCTCAAATGGCTTAAACATAAATTTGAAAGCAAATTTTCTGGCTGCCTTCTCCATGGAAAATCCTGGTGGCACCCACAGGTGGTAAGGCAATGGGAAAAAGAATAAATTAAAAATAATAAAATCATAATATTCTGAGCAGCTGTACAATTTACTGAAAATCAATGTAAAGCATCACTAAAATAGATGTAATGGACAACACTTAAACCATTACAGGACATGATAATGAATCATGAAGAATGAAGAACAGTCCAACAGTTAATTCACAAAGTAGTTCATCAAGAGTCTACTGTACTCTCCATTACAAAACTAAAGAAAATACAGGCAAATATAGTACAAAAAATCAGATTTGTGAAGAACTAGGACATCAATGAAAAACTTTGCATCCAAGGTTTAAAAAAAGAGACAGCAGCAGGTATAAATTTTGAAACATTTGGGAAGACATTGTATTTGACATGGTTTGGTAAGAACAAATTTCCATCATTATTACATTATTACTTACACAGAAAAAAAAAAGGTGTTACTGAACTTGTGAACATTTCATTACTTCATGTTAAAGAAATGAAATTCAATGCAGTTTCAATCTCATGATGCTTGGCTCAAACAAGAAACAGCCCAAGCATGATGGCCAATGATATAACACATGTTTAAAAACTAAATACAGTTTACCTACCTACCACTCGGCGCTATAACCCTGGGCGAGCCTTGGGCTCCTCTACAACCAGCATCCATTGCTCTAACTACATATAGCATTATTTTCAAATTTAGGTCCTTTCATTCAAAATTTGAAATACTGTAGAGCAGCTATTTCCTATGTCAAAAATTCAAATGACTCATTTATGCATAAAGACTTACTATTCAACATAAATCTATTAAAAAATGTACCTTTAACTGCCTACTGAGTAATAACAAGCTAAAACCCCCACATTTCTTTAGATCAATAATATAGGCCGAGTTATAAGCTAACATGCAGCTTTACAAAATCAATTGTTATATGTTGATGTTGATGATGATGAGGATAAAGGAAGAGGAGATGAAAGAGGGTATTACTAATCTGTGTCAGAAGAGAACAAAGCTACTTTTTATATTCTTGCTTTATTAATGAGCTTTCAACAGTCAGGATTAAGCAGCATCAAATCATAGGATATTTAGCAAATAATTAATAGGAAGGAATGTGAGAGAGAGTGGTTGGGGCCTGATTTAAGGTAACATCTTAGATGGACTGAGGAAAACCATCAGAAACAGACTAGCTGATCTCTTGGCCGAGATCTGAACTTGAGACCTTCTGAATATAAAGCAGAAGGTAGGATGACCAAATCCATTCTCTTAGGCAGAAGAATATAAAGCTATGTATTATGACATGTAGGTGGTTTACCCTGAAAGATGAATTAGTAGGTGTGTGAGAGCTGTAGCCTAAGTCATCAGAAGCAGCCATCCTAACTCTTTGCCTCTTCCTGCAGCGATCATGTGAACCCAGCACAGGGCTACCAGGCGCCACTGTAGACACAGTACTGCAGTCTTTAACCTCAGAGCAGACCAGAGCAGCAGGGGCAGTGTCCCGGTCATATAAAATGTCTGGGCAGGACATGTAGTTCACTATCCAGGCTGGAGAACTGAATACTGTCTCATCTGCTAACAGAGCAGCTGCACTTTCTTTCACCTCCTGAGTAAGACTCATTGACTCTTTATCTCTCTTGCTATATTCCTCACTTACACAGTCAGATGGAGAAGTGGCTATCCCTAAATCATCTCTTTCATTATCGTTCACCACTTCAGTACCAGTAATGTCTGTGCTATAACCATGAACCCGAATAAGTGACCTGTGCTGCAAATTTCTTTTAACATCAGGTGTATTCATAAAT
The DNA here is from genome assembly GCF_002891405.2 of Cryptotermes secundus. Taxonomy (NCBI): domain Eukaryota; kingdom Metazoa; phylum Arthropoda; class Insecta; order Blattodea; family Kalotermitidae; genus Cryptotermes; species Cryptotermes secundus. The sequence goes on along the minus strand of NW_019733319.1, from coordinate 32,787 downwards.
CCATTCAAGGTCTCTGCTTCAGGACAAGTCTCTTCTGAAATAAAAGTGTTTTGTTCAGAGCCTTGCATCTCTCTCTGACTTTCATTTAGAAAGAATGGTTGGAAAGAATTTATCTGCTTTGACTGAGGTACTTTAAACAATACATTTAATTCTTTTTGATCAGAAACTTTTCTCGAAAATTTTGGCTTAACTATTCTTGGCTTATCCTTAGAAACCGATAACGCTTTTAACCTCAAAGATGACTCTGAAGCCAATAGGGATTTTTCAAATGCTAAATAATTTGTCTCACTGGTAACTGTACACATACCAGATTCCTTCACTGCAATAAACTGTTTGTCTATATTCAGAGCTTCACCTAATATGGAATCATGCTTTCCACTTGCAGGTGATAATCCCTGCAGAATTGGTGAAACCATTTCTATTTTTTCAATTAAATCTGAACCATCTCCTTCATGACAATATCTTTTCATACAAGCTGCTTCTGCTTCTGAAATCAAAACTTTGGATTTATACAAAGATGTAGCTGATGTACAAACACTGTTGCCACTAACTGTTGAGGGTCCTTGTAAAACTGATGAGCCATGGTTTTGTCTGTCTCTCAATTCTGCAATTCCAGTCTTTTTGTTTGGAAGTGCAGAATTGGTTCCTTTTCCACTGGAAGCTAAGGATTCTAGTAAACCTACTGAATGTGGCTCTTTCTTCTCTTTTAAATCTGAAACTCTGGTTTCATCCTTGTCTATATCTGTAAAAGGTTCCTCCTCTGAGAACAACAGTTTGGCTCTATTCAAAGCCTTCGCTGATACAGAAACTCCCTTCCCACTAGCAGTTGAAAATCCTTGTAAAACTGGCGCATGTTGCTCTACACTTTCTTTTAATTCTGGAACTCTTGTTTCATCCTTGTCTATATCTGTAAACGGTTCCGCCTCTGAGAACAACAGTTTGGCTCTATTCAAAGCCTTCGCTGATACAGAAACTCCCTTCCCACTAGCAGTTGAAAATCCTTGTAAAACTGGCGCATGTTGCTCTGCCCTTTCTTTTATTTCTGGAACTGCTGTTTTATCCTTGAATATATCAGTACAAGAACCCTCCTCTGAGAACAACAATCTGGCCCTGTTCAAAGCCTTGGCAGATACAGGAACTCTCTTTCCACTAGCAGTTGAAAATCCTTGCAAAATTGTTGCTCCTTCTTTATTTGTCTCCTTTAGTTCTGAAGCTTTAATTTCATCTACAGATGCTATTTCTTCTTCCAGAAACAAGTTGGCTGTATTCAAATCCTTATTTGGCTCAAGGACTCTTTTTCCACTTTCAGTTGAAAATCCATGTAAAACTGAGGAATCAGGTGTCTCTGATTCATTTAATTCAAAAGGCTTTGTTTCATCCTGAGCTAATTTTTTACATGTTTCTTCCTGTAAAAACGGGAGCTTGGCTCTACTCAAAGCTTTGATTGACACACATGTTTTATTGCCATTTGAAGTTTTAAAGCATTGTAAAACTGGTGAATCTTGCCTTCCTCTTTCTTTGAACTCTCTAATTCCTGTTTGACATTCAGTTATTGTTGTTATATCAGCTTGTGAAATAACAAGGCTAGACGTATTCAAAGCATCAGAAATTTGTATCACATTTGTAGTTTTACATTTCTCAAAAGATAGTACTTTCTCATTCATCTTTTCCATTTCTATAGGTTCTGTTCCAAGTTCACTACTTTCAAATTCATCACCTGAAAATAATAGTTTTGCTTTACTCAAAGCCTCAGATGACACAGTAATATTCTTCCCACTTGCAGTTGTAAATCTTTGTAGAACATGACATTTCTTCTTGGTTCCTTCTGATACAGAATATTCTGTTCCACTATCAGAAGACTGCACATTTTGCATTGTACTGTCTATATTAGCATCAATTTCTGAAAACACTTGCTCTACATTTCTTATTGCTTTTGCTGGTGCATCCATGTTCCTACCACTGACAGCAGTATTGCTGTCTACTAGCAGAGCATTATCAGAATTCAATACGCTTTGAACATAATGTAATGAGTCTCTGTGGTTTTGAGCAATTCCACTAAGCTTTAGATGTTCCACTGATGTTTCATCGCCATCTTCAAATAAATGTCTAGTATCTGTCACAGGTTCTTGAGCACAATTATCATTAGATGACAACAAACTGTTTATTTCAAAATTATCAGTTCCTCCCATTTTCTCTAACAAACTACATCTGCTAACAGCTGTGTTCACCTTCATCAATTTATCATTTCCAATATCACTTGCAAAATCAATTGCCTGAATGTTTTCAGATTTTTGTTGTTTATCTTCTGTTTCAGAGGACTCCAGGGTATACATTGAAGGTGTACCTAATAATGAAGGTTTCCTTCCAATGGCTCTTGGGAGTTCTGTTGCCTCAGGATTTTCAGCTAGAAGACTAGTGTCTGTTTCTGATGTCATGTTTTCCTTTATTCCACTTTTAGAAACAACCACTGTCTCCACTATAAGGTCATGTGACATATCACACTCAGCCACTTCTGGTTGTCCTTTTTGTATTCTGTCACCTGGTGTAGTCTGCTCTCTGTGATTAACATTTAATATGTTATTTTCAGGTTTATTTTCTGGCATTTGGACTCTATTTTCGATTTTGAAACCTTCCAAATTGTCACTGAAAAGCTCACTGATAAGTGAAGCGTTTAATACTGCTTCCATGTGAACTTCCTCATTGCATGTTTTAACTTCATTAATGGAAACATCGCCTCCAACCTTCATGCTTTGTACGGTTTTGTAACAAGCACTGCTTTCCTTTTCCCCTCTTATTGTGCCATCATCAACAATGTTCTTTTGATACATTTGCCTGGCTTTTTGCAAATCTTGTTCTGACAAATCTATATCCTTACTATCAAAAGTGTGCAATGCAGTTAATTTATTGAACAAAGATTTAGTTTTACCATCAGACATACCAACATCTTTTGGTGGATTTCTATTCGCATGACTAGAGCTGAAAGTTTCCTTTTGCTCTGCTGACACACTTCCTCCCCCTCCACAAAACCTGGGTTCAGTTGGTGGACTAATAACCTCCTCACATGTCTCAGTTCCTTGTTCACAAACTTCACTGGGCCACTCACTGAAGATGCTTCCATCCTCTGCCAGCTGTTGCATCAACTCAGCATGTTCAGCAGCAAACACCATCTCTGAATCTGTCATCATGTTTTCTTGCTCTCTTCTGTGTTCCAACAAATTCAGTATGTTTTCCTCAGTTACTGTTTCACCCTGATTATAATTCTGATGGGTTTTTGTTTCTGTATGCATTACTGTTTCTGGTTTATTAATATTCCTATGACAAATCACAGGGGAATTTATAACATGACATTTTTTGTTCAGAATATGTTCTTGTCTAGAAACTTTATCAAACACATCATCAGATTTATCCTCTGATGTGACATTACTCTGTTCACAAGCAGCCCCATTTGATGAATGAACAGCACTGACCTTGGTATCCTTCAATTCTTCACATTTTAAATTGTCTCCAGGAACCTTAGAAGCAATATCTGGGACCATATGCATCTTCTCTTCTGCCATTATATCATCCATCAATCTCATGGCTTTGTGGAGAGCTTCCTTTGAAAATCTGATCTGCTTTCCTGTACCTGTCTTGAAGCCCATCATTTTTGTACTCTGGTTTAGACTAGAAAATTCCATTTCTTTCTTGCTACTTGAAGCTAACTCCTCCAGTGGTTTGTTTAAATGCTCTTGCCTATCACATGTGACATCTGAAGCATTAAATAATTCTTCTGTTTCAAAGCTTTCCTGAAACCTTTCTGCACCATGCAAATCTTTTATTAAGATTCCTGATTGTTCTTCTGGTCCACAAGCTTCAGGATGACAGGGTGCAGAAGAATCTTCATTGCATTCTGCATTCATATCACCATCTACATCAATGAATTCCTTCATACTATCCTGATTACTTGAACTGACGGCCTGACCATATGTTTTTGCAATGCTGCTACTTCCAATGTTCCTTCTTGCAATCATATGGTGGTTACTAGATCTCAAGCCAATATCAGGCTTGCCAGTACCATCTGATATATGTGTTGCTGTATCTACTTTCTTCAAATCGTCAGCAGATTTGCCCTTGGTCACAAATCTAGAGGGTTCTTGTAGGTTACAAAAAGGTATGAATCCTTGCCTGTCATTTGAAATATTTAATTTTCCTGTATCATTATGACTTGCCTTTATTCCCATCACATTTTCCATGGCCTGAGCAGATTTCACAATGTCTTCCACAAAAACATTCAAACCTTTGTCTTGTGTGCTGGCTACTTTAATTTCTACACTGGTAGGTACATATGTGAATTTCTTAATCTGGTTAACTGCCATCTTGATGCTCTGCACTCTTGAAGCAATATCTACAACACTGTTATTATCAGATGATTTGAATATGTCAGTAGCCTGCTCCAGAGCAGATTCACTCCCATGTGGTAACTCACTGAACTCATTCTGTTTCTGAATATTTTCCTTCTCTATTCTTACATTCTCTTCATGTCTGTTTGGCTTCTCATTGCCAGGAACACGCAGAAACTTAATTCTTTTCTTTCCTTTTCCAGAATCAAACTTGCTATCTTTATTTCTGTGAACAATTGGGGTTGATGTTCTGCCTAAATATGACTTGTCTGGAGAGGATAATAGAACACACCCAGGTGTTTTTGTATTCTTATTTGAATCTGTAAAACACTGAGGATATTCAGTAGGAGTTTCGGTACCAGCAGCCAAAAGTTCTGTCACTTGGCATATTTCTTCCAGTGTGTTGAATGATAAGTCTTGAGGAAAGTCTTGAGTTAAATGGATAGATGATGCAGCAGTTACTTCAGTTTCACTTGAAGCTGCCGGATTATCTTGTGAACACCTTACTGTAACTAGAGATCCTGAAAATTTTTGAGTAATTTCACCACATGCTACAGCACCACTGTCTTCTTCTAATTGTGGTGCTGCTGCTACAAGCTGTGTCTTACAACCCTCTCCTCCTGCACGAACCCCTGTATATCCATCACCATGAAACAATCTTCGTGAAACCATCAGTCCTGCGCTGACATTACCCGCAACAGATGACTTACCAAAGTCAATTTCAACACTATTTTCAGTAAAATCATTCATACAAGAATCTGGAGACTTATTCAGACTATGCTTTCTGAGTTTACTGTATTGACTTTCATTTCTGGTACTACCAGAGAAACAAATTTCATGTTCTATATACTGAGATAAATCTGATTTCATTCCTTCAGAAAGTTTTTCGCTATCTTTTGTTTCATTACATTTCTCTGTCATGTCCATACTTAAACCTGCTGTGCGTGATGACATTTCTTCTAATCTAACCACATTTCCACATTTTTCTGTTAAAGAAGTACGATTATTTTTCTTACAAACAACTTTGTGGTTAGGAACAGAAGAGTATAAAGTATTTTCTGTGCTTGACAGCAAAGAATCCTGTTTGTTTAATTCTCTTTTATCCACAACTGAATCTGCAACTACAGATGTAGATTCTGAGATATCCTGTGACACCTCCTCATCCAAACCTACTGGCTCAGAGCAATCTGCAACATCCAGGCTGTTATCCGGTGAGAACAAAACTCGTGCCTGCAAGAGAAACCGTCAGGAAATAAATTTATGTAATACATGAAATATAATTCTTGCTAAGATTGTGTATCACACAGGAATTCAGACTATTGCTATATTAGTCCCTCCTGCACAATTGGACATATCACAACAGATCTGCTGAACAAATATTATATGGTGAAATTCCAATTTTGTGAGTCTTGTTTCAGGTTTTCTCCTCTTATTGTGTTCCATTTATATGTTCTCTGCTCAATGATTTGTGTCAATTTCTTTCTATTAAAGGTTTCTACATGTTCAGTGTTCAATTCCTACCATCTTAGCACAGTGGTGAATTTTCCACCAGTGAAAATTTCTTTCAGGTGTATATTAAAACTGACCATGTCTGAAAAATATTAAATAAATTATTAATAAATATAATATTAATAATTATAATAAACTAATAGATATTAAATATTGTATCATATATGACAATATTAATAAAATAAAAACACTTTTGCTTGTATCTTGTTAGGACTCAATTCCAATTACTTAAATTCCTGAAAGGAAAGATAATAACATAAGAAACACATGGCTGAATTGAAACATTCTTCCAAGTAGCCAAAATGTTTCACTGTCATCTGTTGTTTTACATGTGACAGTCAATATAGATGTAACACATTGTTCCTTATAGCAACCTTGATTTGTTACATAAATGTTTCACTATTCTTATCACATCAGACACTGTGATTTTATAACTTACATTTCTGGAGCTGCTGGTTGGCATAAGAAATTTCCTTTCAGTGGAATTCAGACTAGACCGAGTGACACTGCTGGCAACTGGTGTCACAAATTCACTGTTCCATGAAATATCACTTCCTTCCTGCAGCAAAGGTTCTAAACTTTTAGGAATGGTCCCAATTCCCATTGTCAAGGGAGGAATAGGACTCAACCTAAACAAATTTGATACAGATGACAAGAAAATTTCCATGATGATTTCATTCTACCCCCCCCCCCAAAAAAAATAGAGAGAGAGAGAGAGAGAGAGGAGGAAGAAGAAGAAGAAAATAAGCTAATGAAATAGCTCAGCCAATTAAGTGATTTGCAACAAGCTGGAAAAGTAGTGTTTGATTCCTGATATAGGCAGGAATTTTATTCTTTGTTAGTGCTAGGCCTCACCCAGCATGCTCTCCAATTGGTTGAAAGGCATTTATTTTGACAGAAAAGCAGTAGAATTGTGAATATGATCACTCACATCTCACATAGTATTTATGTTTAGAATGTGTGCAACTTTCTTTCAAGGTCCAGTACCTCATGGATCTGTGTGCAGAAACCACACAACTATACTTTATTCCAAGCCAAAAGGATCATATTCCCACCCTAGTTTTAGAAGATTTATTTTAATGTTATTCACCAATGTATGCTTTGTTCTTCTAAGTATTAACTTACCTTGAAGTTTCTCAATAAAAAAAATTATGTTTAGTTTTCATTTCCCCTTGCATACTACATCTCCCATCCATCCCTTCCTTCTTCACTTATACCCCTAACAATATCACTTGAACAGTGGGCATAATCAAGCTCCTCCTTATGTAATTATCTCCACCACTTTGTTACTTCACTTTATCAATTTCAAAGTTTCTAGGTAGCACACTGGAAGATAAATGATACTGAATACAGTGATATTAAACACTCCTTTAATTTTCCTTGTATGATTTCCCTGTATTTAATTTCATAAAAACTGAATTAATAAAAGGTGACGTGTTCATAGCCTTTTCCTTCCACTTCCAAACACACAGTATGAACAATTAGGGCAACTGATGGCACATGCACTCAGAAGACTTGTGAAAGTATCACAAATAAAAAGTACGTGGGTCGTTTCATAAATAATGCACAGGTTGGCAACATTGTGGATTAGATGACCCAACAACAGTGAGCCTCACGTCAGTTACAGTTCAGGGTTTGAGAAAGAAGCGCATTATTTTGTTTCACTTATAATGTACTCTGTTCTTAAATAACGTGAGTCAGAAATGGAGCCTGCACGGTTCTCGTGTAATGTGACTGTTGAAGATCAAAGGTCGTACGTTAAGATCAAAACTTGATGTGGAAAAAACCCGACAGAAATCGACAGTGCTTTAAGTGAAGTTTGTGGAGAGTTAACAGTGGACTGCAGCACAGTTTCTCGCTGGGCTAGTCGTTTTGTGGTGGTCATGTGAGCATAAACGATGATCCAAGGCCAGGAAGGCCGAAAACATCAACAGATAAACGAAGTGTGAAACTTGTGTCAAATGCTCTTGAAGAAGATTGTTGTGCGACATGTGAGGAACTTTCTGAAACCACGGGGAGTCCACCAACGCCAATATTCTGAATTCTGACAAATGATTTAAAGAAGAGAAAGATTTCTGCTCGATGGGTCCCTCACTGCTTGACTGCTAAACAGAAGCAGAAACGCCTCGATATTGCAACCTTGCTGAAACAAAGATTCGATGTTGAAGGTCAAGCATTCTTGTATCGACTTGTCGCTATTGATGAAAAGTGGGTTAGAGACTTTGAACCGGAGCTGAAATCACAGTCCAACGAGTGGAGAGGTCCATCTTCCCCATGACCAAAAAATATTGACGATCTCAATCAAAGGTCAAACAAATGATGATCTTTGCTTATGATCACCAAGGAATCATCATAACAGACAGAGTGCCATGTGGGAGAAGTGTCACAGCAGTCTATTATTGTGACTTTATGCGAAATCTGCGCAGAAAAATGTACAAAAACCGACCTGTTGCGCGAGGCTGGGCCGATCATTCTCCATGACAATGCTCGCCCGCACATTGGGAATGTCATAACAGAAAAGCTGCACCAATACGGTTGGGAGGTGTTGCCTCATGCTCCTTACAGCCCGGACATGAGTCCACCAGACTTCGACTTATTCCCAAAGTTGAAACAACCTATGCGAGGCCATAATTTTCCCTCTCTGGAAGGGCTTTGGCTGCAGTTACATGAGCCATTCGACAGATACACAAAGATGGTGTCCTGGATGGAATAGTAAAGCTTCCCACATGTTGTCATTCAGAAGCAGGGGGACTATACTGAAGGACTGTAAAGAGATATTAAAAAACAAAATATACATGGACGTAAACAAAATATTGTGTGCGTTATTTCTGAAATGACCTATGTATGTATGCTAGATGTTAGCCAATGAGTAAATAGAAAATATGTTACACAATGTTTGGAAAAGGACAGGCAGAATACAACACAAATGATGAAAGCTATACATGTCACAGTGAAAACTCTCACTAAAAGAGAAAGAGTGAGCCACAAGCTTCATGTGAACAATTTCTTATTCTCTGCAGATGTGTCTGATGACTCGAACCTGATCATTGGATTGTTGAGGGCTGGTCAGACAAAATCACAAAGGGATGATAGGGCTTGGCTAATAAGACACTAAAATTGAAACTGGATTACATTCATATTACAGTAATAGGTAACTTGAGAGCAATGATCTGGAAAAGACAAGCACCATGTGTCTATATTGACAAATACACATAAACCACTAGCACAAGGCAGCTTCTGTGATAAACTGTGAAAGTTCAGAAACCGGTCAATGTTGAAGAGTACAACTGGCAATGAGCTACACTGACAAAGGGGAGAGAATAACTAAAAGCTATTCAAAACAGCCATTTCTAAGCAATACACACGCAACAATGGGGGTTATGCAACCTGCTCATAGGCAACGGCTCAGTAAACACACTTCCACGCAGGCACAATGATGTCACACTCTTACGGTGCTTAGCTATCATGTGACATATGTATATCTATAACTCAATATATATGAATATTAAAAGATTAACTTACTTTGATGATTTAAATTGTGAATTCCAATCCATTTCCAATGATCCATCACTGCCTGGGCTGGTAACTGTTCATATAAGTAAGAAATTCAAATAAATGTTAACACAAATGCAATTGTCCACATATCCTAACGAGTATCAAATATAGGGTGATTCACGAAGTTTTACCCCGACTTATGGTACATATTCCTGGGGTTATTTCCTGCAAAATTTCCTTATAAACTTGTGGTCGATTTTCAGTAGTTACAGAATAACAATGGATTTTCGAAATGCATCATTGTGAGTGCAGCGCTATGCCCCCCTCCCAACTGGGCGACCATGCGTTCCAGTCAGCTGTGTCAGCAGATAATGCAGACCAGCTGGAATGTTGCATGTAGGTAGGCAGTGTTCCAGTCGTAAATAGGACGTTGTGTTGGTGACTGTGAAGTTAAGATGCTGTACACATTTTCCACTGAGGAATATGCCGATATGGTGTTTGTTTTGGGTGTATGTGATGGAAATGCGGGAGCTGCTGCTGCCAAATACGACCAGTGTTATCCTAATTGCAGGATTCCGAATCCTAAATCTATTAGCAGTACATTCAACACATTAAGATAAACTGGTTCTCTCCCCAGCGTTCATATACAATACGAACGAAATCCTCAACATGAATTGTGCGAAGAAGAAAACATTCTCGATGCTGTAGAGCACAGTCTGCTTGCCAGTACAAGACGTCTAGCTCGGCGGTTCAGTGTTTCTCAGTCCATGGCGTGGAGGACTCTTCATTAGAACGGGCTGCATCCTTATCATTTACAGCCAGTACAACATCTACAACCAGGAGACTGTGCTCTTCGTCTGCAGTTCTGCAACTGGTTAATAATAATAAGACAATAATCCCCATTCCACGATAGAATCGAATTTTCAACACCGATTCAGCGTCAATGTCTGGTGTGGTGTTCTGTATGATCAGCTAATCGGGCCGTTCATTTTATCGCATTTGGGGCTGGATGAAGGACATTGTGTACCAGGTGAAGGTACAAACACGTGAAGTGTTGCTTGAACGTATTCTGGACGTGGCGATGACAATAAGGAACAAACGTGTGGAACTGTGAAATGCTACGAGCATGGTTCATACGTGTGTGATGCGTTTGTGATGATGTGCAGGGAGAAATTTTTGAAAAACTTATGTAAATCCAGTCGTCTTCTAAAGCACTATAGTTTAAAGGAAACAGATTGATAGAAGGGTGTGATATGCAACCATTGGTATGTTTACAGAATGGGGTGCTGAAAATAATGTAATTTTGTAACATAAAATTGATGAAAAATGTTGCACAATGCAAAATTAAGAAATTAAAAAAAAAATGGTTTTAGAATGCTTCTTTCCTAAAACATTAACGATTTAAAGAGTGTTTGTATTGTATTTCTAATTTGTTTTGACTGAAATTCGAAGAAGAAAAGATTTTTCGCCAGTTTTCAAATTACTGTATCTCTTTAATTATGAGTTGGATACCATCAGTATATTAACATTTTTTGTTCCAAGTTACCTCAGGAATGCCTTCCCTAAGTGGGGGTAAAACTTTGTGAATCACCCTGTATAGGCTTCACACTGGAATATAAAAAATTTTAAGTTAATTGAGAAGTGTGTTTGTGACAAATGCCTAAATACTTTAATTTCAAGACACTTTACTTCTTGGACCACCTCACATGAAAAAAACACAGAACTCAGTCACAAGCAGTAAAACCTGCCCATAATAGCACACACATTATTGAAAAGTGAACTCAGTGAAGTACACATTTTCAAAACACATTCCTTGCTAGTCTGCAAACTTATGACAGATAACACATTGTAGAGCTAATAATCACATTACAGATAGCATACAGCTCAGGTAGAAACTGTTTTCCTCTGACTCCACTAAATATTTACCAAATTAAAAATCTTACCAAATAAAAGTTGCAGTGCTTACCTAGATAATTTTATGCAACATACTCTTTTTTTAAATGAGCTATTTTGGGGAAAAACTGATAAATATCAAACTACACTTCAAGTGAAGTGGGGATATGTGTTCAACACAAACCAAAATTAAATTAGGTCACAAGTTTCAGTGTAGACACTTCAGTATCACATATCACTGAAATCTGTTCAATAGCAATATAGGCAAAACATTCAGACAGGCAGACACACATGACTTTAAAATTATGTATTCATTTTATAAACTTCATACAAAGAATACATACAAATGGATATGGGAATTATATAATTACATTTAGAAGCTTCTGGCCTAGGTAGTATTACCCGCGATTGTACACTATATAAAGAGGCAGAATTTAATTATACTGTCAGTTGTTTTTGACAAAGCTGTTACAGTTCTCTTCTTTTATCATCATACATAAAAGCATAAATCTGTCAGTTAGTTGATATACACACGTATTATAAATGTACTGTCACAATTTTATGCAGTGACTATAGATGGGGTTTGGATTGGTAATTGCATTTACTGAACACTTACAGATCATAACTACAAGTAACTACAGCGCTATCACTAATTCATGCACTCTATAATTCACTACAGCACACATTAAGTCTTCTCAGTTTGCTGCATCTTCACCAGCTGTTGCCTGGTTATGGCTACAATGCCGCTGCTTCCTCAGCTTCCATGTTCACATCCTTACTGGCAGGCAACTGTCTCACAACTAACTAAACTGTAGACTTGTCCTTATAATGCCTTGGCACGGACAGCATAGAAAATACCTCTCAATAGTTCTTCTATTGTTGTGTCACATAGCTGTCGCATGCACTGCATAGAGAACAGCACTTACCAGTCATTCATTGGTGTGTTATGAATCTGTTGCAGCCATTACCGAGCAATGGCTGTTGTTTACAGAGTCAATAGTTCATCGTAACACAAATATTTAAAGACACCAAATATGAAGAAAGTGTAATAACTTACAGTACCATACCATAAACATTTCATTCCACTAATACTCATCTCTATAAGAGAATTGACCCCATACTGAGCACACATGTGCTGATGAATCTCTATACCTGGTACAACTTCTGCTCACAAAGAACCTATCATAGATCGTTGATCCTCCTTGGTGCAACTCTCAAGTTTCACTGCCATGTTCACTGCTTCATAGCAACTGCCACGGTAACTGCAAGGTCAACAGGCTTGCCTTGCTGATCAGTCACATGACACCTTACAATAACCACTCCCCCACCTCCAAACCTCTTGCCTATTTACTTCAAAAATATAAAAGCACAAGAAACTTTTTGAAGATCCCTTGTATATAGCCTTGACAATGACAGCATTACTGGGAGTGGGGGGGTAGGGGGGCATTCTTCACTACTTGTACTGATGAGTGCAGATGTACTATGTACCTTTACCAGATCTAGAAATTCCAATGAATATTATGTTGAGAATCTAGTAATGTAAAAATGTTCAAGTTGGTAATAGTGATTTATATTCATTTGTTTTTGTTTTGTATTACAATAAAAAGTTCTTCTCATCCAATATGGCTGTTAAGTGATATGGACAAAACGAACATGGATATGCGTTGAGACCAAGAAGAAACATTCAAATGCACCCAAAGTACCGAGACTATCACACGGAGAGTCAAAAGGTGGGTATGCTCACCTATACATATGACGAGTGCATGGAGAGCGAAGGCAGCGAGAAGTGGAAGAAAGCCATTAAGGAGGAAAAGGATTCGCTCTACCAAAACAAAACTTGGATATATGTAAACAGAGAGAAAGCAATGGGCAAGAAAATTCTGACCAGTAAATGGGTTTTCAAAATAAAGGATGGTGGAAGACACAAAGCCAGACTGGGTGTGAGAGGATGCCAACAAAAGGAAGGGGAAATAGATTTCAAGGATACCTTTAGCCCAGTTGTTGACATGAATTCTCTTAGAGTACTGTTTGCTATAGCAGCACATAAGAATATGAACGTGCAAACCTTTGATGTGAAGATTTACTTCCTGCCTGGAGACCTTGAGGAGGAAAACTACACGGAGATACCAGAAGGATACAAGAACACTGGCAAGATATGTCTCCTGAAAAAGGCATTATATGATCTAAGACAAGCACCATCGCAATGGAACAAGAAGTTGACAACCTTTCTAAAAGAAGAAGGTCTAAACCAACTAAAATCTGACCAATGCATTTTTAAGAATGATGCCAATGGTTTGTTCATGGCCATTCATATGGATGACAGGATAATCATGGGAGGGGATGAAAGACAAATAGAGGAAATTTTGCTGAAACTGGAAAATCAATTCCAGATAACAAAAACCACAAATCCAATAGTGCAGTGGTTCTCAAACTTTTTACCTCTGAGCCCCCCTGAGAAGAGAAAATACTCTCAGCCCCCCAGCCTGTTTTTTTTTTATCAAAATAGAAGTCATGGTATATTTGACATTTCATTCAGTTTATTTTGTTTTTTCTACATACTATTTAGCAGTTATCTTACTCAAAATTAAAGTATCACAATACTAGGCCTACAATAAAAATTAGTTTTAACACTTGCAATTAACCAAAATATGTATTGAAATGAAACGATATTTAACTAACAAGTATTTAATTTTTTCTGCAAAGAGAATCAAACATTATATGTCAAAGTTCAGTGTGATGGATGGGCCTGCTTTTGAGAACAAAGTTTATCAACACGTGGCGTAATATCAGAAATGGCCACTCTAACTTCTTCAGCAATATTTAGCCTTGAATGATACTTTGACTTTATAGCTGCCAAAGCAGAAAAGCCTGTCTCGCATAAGTAAGTTGCTGCGAAAGGAATCAGGATTTTCAATGCTTTTTGGCTCAAAGTTTGGAATTCCATGCCAATATATATCCAGAACTCCAACAAAGACAGTTCCTTAAATTTACTTTTTAATGAAGTATCACTAGTGAGATCGATGAGTTGTTCTTGCTCATTTACACGTATATTCAGAGATGATGGCCCAGGAGCATTTTCAAATGGATTTTTAATCCAATTAAATTTATCAAAATCACTGCAAAAGTATTTTTCGAAATGAACTTTCAACATTATGAGATGATCAAGTAGGCAGCTTTTTATGTCCATTGGAGCACTGGATTATCAGTGTCTTGTACCATTGACACCAGAGTAGGGAACATGTCTAGCGTGTCACTTTCCATACTGTTTCTCCAGAGCTCTAATTTTCTCATGAATGCCTTCACTTTGTCATTCCAAGAAAGTACAGTTGTCTCATTCCCTTGAAGTGAAGTGTTGAGAATATTTAGTTTCTCAAATATATCTGTGAGGTAAGCCATTTTCAATAAAAAATCCTTGTTGCTGAAACTGTCAGCTAGTGAGTGATTTTCCCCATTTTAAAAAAAGGACATCTCATGCCTCAGCTTAAACATTCTCTTTAATTCCTTGCCTCTTGAAAGCCATCGAGCATCACTAAAAAACAACAGAGCAGTGTGTTGGGCACCCATTTCCTCACACAGCATTCTAAAAAGTCTAGACTTCAGAGGATTTCAGAGGACGAGGCTGCTGCCGAACTATCAACACTGTCTCTGGCATACGCGTTTTATAATTTCTGGTAAAGAGAATAATTATTAGTTATTTTGAAATCCATGATAATTAAAGCCTGTACTCATCAAAAGTTTTTCTATATGTATTTTTATTTTGTTACTTTTCTAATTGATTTAGGGCAGTTTTAATTTTTATCTATAGCAAAGTATGCTGAGCCCCCCTTTCAAGCCCTTCGCCCCCCCCCGGGGGTCGCGCCCCACAGTTTGAGAACCACTGCAATAGTCTATTTAGGAATACAAAGTGAGAGGCAACCAGATGGGATATGTATCTCTCAAACCAACTATGCAAGCCAAATGTTGGAAAAATACAACATGCAAGAAAGTCGAGAAATGAAAACACCCATGGCCACGACCTCACCAACAAATGATGAAGGAGAAAATGACACAAGACTTCCTTATAGAGAAGCTGTAGGAAGCCTGCTATATATGACTTCTAAAACCAGACCCGATATGGCATTTGCTGTAAATGTGGAAAGTCAAACCTTGGAAAATCCTGACAAAATAGTTGTTCGGAATGTGAAAAGGACCCTTAGGTATGTGAAAGGTATGCGAGATTCAGGAATAAAATATACCTCATCTGACTCCGAAACTGTGAAACTGGAAGCATTTAGTGACGCTGATTATGCAGGGGATGTAAAGGATAGGAAGAGTGTAACGGGATATGTAATTATGATGTCAGGGGGCCCAATATCATGGTGCTCTAGGAAACAGAGTATTGTTGCATTATCAACCACTGAGGCCGAATATATTGCAGCAGCTGAGTGCTGTAAAGAATTGAAATATCTAAAGACGTTGATAGAGGAGTTGACAGAAAAAGGGTGGAAGCTGAACTGTGTGTCGACAATCAGAGTGCAATCAAGCTAATAGAATCTGGACAAGTAACGCGTAGGAGTAAGCACATAGACGTTAGGTATCACTACATAAGTGAACAGTTGAAAGAGAAACTGTTCTCAATCAAATATTGTGACACTGAAACTCAGCTGGCAGACATGTTAACAAAACTGTTATCACCAGAGAAATTTACCAAGTTTAGAGACATTATACTTAAGAAGAAATAAGTCTGATTTTGATAAGACTGAGAAAATTTTAATTACATGTACTAATTTGTAATCTGAAGACCAAAATTACTAAGTGTTATTCAATTTAACTTTCTAAAAGAGCTAATAATGTTGATAACATTTTGAAATTAAGGAGGAATGTTGAGAATCTAGTAATGTAAAAATGTTCAAGTTGGTAATAGTGATCTATATTAATTTGTTTTTGTTTTGTATTATAATAAATAGTTCTTCTCATCCAATATGGCTGTTAAGTGATATGTAAGCACAACACAAAGAAAATCAACATTTTATACCCTGATATACCCTGGTTCTAAAGAGGTTAATTTTATGAAAAAAAAAATTATATTGGAACTATCCCTTGTCTGAGTTATATTTAAAATACACAGTATTTTGCAAGTTGGCTGTACACCTGTTGTCAAGTGGAATTATATATTCTGTTATATTTATATGTGGAAATTAGTCATAATGATTGGAATCAAATTCAAGAGCACTAGGCTGTATGCTAAGCATTAGATTACTGAAGTGACCTCAGAATGGTTCTTGTTATAACTCTGCTTGTATTGCACATACAGTTGCTTCCTATACCAGAGCAGTGGCAGACATATGAGCTCATGTCTAGGTTTGGTTGGCTGGTGACCTGTTCAGCTGCTCTGATATATACTAACTCTTTCAACTTCTTAGTTCAGGTTTCCAAGAAAGGAAGATCACTTAACATCAGAATCACCAAACATAAACACAACCAAAAAGTGGAGAAGTATCAAAGTTTAAAACAGCAAAACACTCCTGGGGTGGGGACCATTGTCAACAATGAATTAAGGCAGAAATCATCCACAAAAAAGAAAGCAGGATCACTTGCAAGGACAATCAGGCTTAAATGTCAGCTCCATATGCGTACAACAAATAGAATTATAACCAACAGCCTTATCTGGGCAATTCTAATGGTCCAGTGCAGTGTTTCTCAACCGCAGGGCCATGTCAACAATTATGCCAGGCCCTCATCTTATAGAAAAAAGAATTTACCAGGCCATGGCCTGACAAAGGTAGAGAACCACTGGTCTAGTATTCAAAAGGTTCTGCATTTCAGCCCAACCATCATCACTAATAAGAAAATAAAAATAATAATAATAATAAGTCTGCATAACAACATCTGCTCATACAAAGACATCAGCCAATGTCTAACAGAATATTTGTATAAATTGTACACCGAGAGACCAAGAATTAACATCTGTCAAATACGGATATCAGATGTTACATGGTAACAGTATTTTCTCTACAACTGTGCAGAGCATATGCATTATTTCTCATCGTATTATAATTAAAGATATCTGAATATAAAACTTTATGAGACTGCTAGATTTTGTATACGTCAGCAAATTACTAGGCCTATAGTACTGGTTTCTGGACCTGAGCTGCATCACTTGTTTCACTGTATCTGACATTTCAGTGTTTGGCTAGTGTCCAAATAAAGACAATAACCGATCACAAACCACACACACTACAGTCCACCCTGATCATGAAGAAGATGACAATTGCAATGTTCACCAACTACTAAATAAAATTAAATATGTGATTTGACTATCACCTGAAATGCAGTAACATGTATGAACACAGGTTGCAATAATCTGTCTTTAAGGTTTCATTCCTGCAACAAGGAAACACTATATAAAGAAGACAAAATTTACTATAATATTTCATGTCACCTCTATTAATTTTGTTATTAAGGAAATCATAATTTTTTTAAAAACTTACTACTCATTCATATCAACGAGTCTGAAAGGGGATTAAGGAATGGTAAAAAGCAAGAAAGCAAAAGATACGTATATATTTGGGGACCAGACAAAAACACTTCCAAAAGCAAAAACAGAAACAGAGTTCTAAGGGTAAGCAATTGCTCTTTTCTTTCAAACATAAGTTGCAGGCCTTCATGATACTTTAAAAGCCACAGACTTCTATGAAATATGCTTCACCTCTGCTTCTTTTCTGTCCTGGAGAGGCTGATAATACTCTCCCATGTGATTTTCTTTTCTGTTTATTCTGCAATCCAAGTTGAGGTGTTTTAAATACAGGACTCCTGCGGTCACATATTTTTGAATCCGCTTTGTCTGAAGGAGAGCCTGCCTCTTTTGTTTCAAGTTCTTCATGCCACCAGTCTGAGCTGGATTCACCAAGATCTGAAACATGCCAGCAAATTTTGATAATTATTTTAACAAACATTATCTGTCTCTCTGTGTGGTTTAAGGCTCATGCTGTTTTAAGTTATGGATCATGTGCTCTACTTCACACAGGTTCCTTGATTTCCACATGTTTTCATCACAAATGTCCCTCTTTCATTTAACAACCCAAAAGTATGAGGTAGTTGTATAAATTACAAATCAATTCCTCATGTTACATCCCCACTCATCGTTTATTTTGTCTCCTTTCTGCATAATCATAAAATTATCACTGAAATGTGCGAAATAAAGTAAACTGTTAGACTGGTTTATCTCTCACCAATGGCCCAAATGGGGAGCTGGGATAACTTGGTCAATATAGCAATGGACTATAGGCTAGATGTTAGAGAAACTTGGGTTCGTTTCCCGGCAGGGGCCAGAGATTTTTCTCTCCTTCGCAGCGTCCAGAGTGGCTTTGGGGCCCACTCAGCCACCTGGCCAATGTGTACCAGATTCTTCTGCAAGGGTAAAATTGAAGAGGCATGAAGTTGACCACTCACCTTTACCTAGTTCCGAGGTAAAGAATGGTTGGACTATACCTCCAACCCCCATACATCTTCATGGTGTGGTGCTTAATTAAAAACAAGGAAAACTTTTATCTTTTTACCTTCATTCCCCACCAAAATTAATACATCCAAAATGACGTATCCATACAAAGAAACAATTACTGGAATGAAACTATTTTCATTGTCTGGTATGTAACAGGCTGTCTTGTGTCTTATCATGTGTATCGGTGTTTGTATCACATGAACCCTTTTCCTTACCTTCAATATCATTTCTCAGCAATTCGTATATGCTTAAATTTTGGTCATTGTTTTCGTGTAACTCACAGTCCTCTACCGAAGTTATCATTCTTATAATACTGTGCATCTTTCCATTGTTTCTAATATTACTTGACCGGATGGGACCAACATTAAAACAATAAAAATAACTCCACACATAACCTAAACAAAACAACACTGTTCCTACTACACGTACGATACCACGCGACCGCCAGAACGGCCAGAACCGCCAGAATTTCAATTTCCATGGTACATCGAATTCGGGTGGTGGTCGAGACCGTCGAGACTTTTGGGGCTTCTGTGTAATGATACGTGTAGTCTGCAAGGGATATGTAAAGTTCGAGCCTTTGGAGGTTTAAGCAAATTTTGTGCTGTTCCGAAATATTACGCAATGTCAGAAGGTAAAGACCGCAAAGACAACAATGACAAGTACGGATTCCAAAATGCAACCTCAGTATATACCTTAACTGTGTGAGATTACATTGTATAATTCGATTGTAGCAACGTATATACAAGTTCGAGTAGATTCTAAAGGGTTCTGACGATTGTGTATAGTACTTTGAATTACTGGGTTTGCGGAATTTGCCCATCGTGCGGTATTGTAGAAACTAGAAAACGTTTCGGAAGCCGGATCTGTTTCCATCCTCAGGTGTAGGTGGGAGACAAAATACTCTGTTGGGCCCCTTAGAAAGACCTAACCTCAATCACTGGTCCAGTTTCCGCAGCGTCATGTTTTCTAGCTTCTAGAATACCGAACGATGGCCAAAGTCCGAAAACCCAGTAATTCCGAATGAAAATCTGAGTATGAAAAAAAAGTCAGATTGATTCATATACTTTGTACTTTGTTGTACAAAACTGAATTATATTTGTTTTAAAGGATTCTACTTTCCAGGATATTGTGCCGTGAAGTACATTGAAAGTCCACTGACGCTGCAGGGAACATGTCGCCACAATCTTCACAGTCTAAGAATAAGCCAAGCAAGAAACGAGCCTGAAACAGATGACAAACAGGCTGACATGTACCTCCAAAATGTTAGTTGTCATTCAACCATCTTTTCAACGAACTACACGGCATTATGTCCCAGAAGGCAGAACTCTTCACAGCAACTGCATATTTACTTTTTTTCTGTAATTACTTATTTATTGTGACTTCACTGCCAGAATGAAAACACATTCATTCCACAGTGTGCACAATGACAGAGTAGGCATAAAATAATATGAATATTATAACCAGATCAACTAACACTCCAAAAATATTGTGGGAATTTGTTAATAGAGAAAGAAGCTCACCAGAAAATACTCTCACTAGTAATATACACTTACAAGACGGAAATGAAATAGTCTCAAGTCTGAGTAGAACATGTAACATATTTAACAAAACCTACATAGAAACTGTAAATAAACTTATACTTGACAAAAATTTATTACATCCACAAACTAGTAATAACAATATAAGCATAAAGGATTCACTTGTCCTATTAGAAATAACAGAGACTGAATCGATTAAAGTAATTCAGGGCATGAAGAATAAAAAATCAGCAGGACTTTAGGACATCTCACCATATCTGCTAAAAAAAAGTACACCTTACATAATAAGGCCACTCTTAAAATTGGTCAATGCATCAATCAGAGAAGGCATCTTCCCTTCTAAACTAAAAAAATCAGTAGTCAAACCAATCTACAAAAATGAGATAAAAGAAGATGCAAATAACTATCGTCCAGTTACTCTTGTACCTGCCCTTTCAAAAGTTCTGGAAACAGTAGTAGCTAACCAATTAATAGCATTTTTAGAAAAACACAATATACTTAATAAATCTCAGTTTGGATTTAGGAAAAATAAATCTACTAACGATGCAATTGCCACAATTATTGAAAACACAATAGAAAGTTTGAATGATAAAATAAAATGCAACTGTGTACTATTAGACTTATCAAAAGCCTTTGACTGTATTCAACATAACATTCTCATGGATAAATTATACAAATATGGAGTTCGTGGTATACCTCATAAGCTAATCAAATCCTATCTCAGAAATAGAACTCAACACGTAAAAGTAACACACAGAAGGCAATCACATGAAAGAATATTTGTCAAGTAGCCTCCCAGTGAGATATGGAGTCCCCCAGGGATTGGTCCTTGGCCCATTACTCTTCATCTTGTATATAAATGATATCCCACATCTAACACAAGGCAGATCAATACTGTATGCTGATGACACATCAATACTGAATGTAGGACAAGATATGAATGAGCTCCAAAACACGACTTCAAATAATATAGGAGTGTTAGAGCAATACTTTGAGACAAATAATTTATTTATAAATCCATCTAAAACTCACCATATTCTCTTCCAGACAAAACAGTGCAGGCAGGAAAGTAATCTATAAATCCTAATAAAGAACAGGGAAATATAAAATGTAAAAAGCACAAATTTCTTGGGGGTAGTAATAGATAGTACCGTGTGTAACCGCAACATGCAGGAACCTCAGCAATGTTGTTGATTTACATTTTTAATTACAACGTACTACACGTAAACGAACTGTACTACAGTTAACAATAGATGATACAGAATTGACCCCAGCACCAGCAGACTTCAAGAATGACATCTGGTCTTTCTGAGGGACAAGCAAGCTGCAGGTCACTTGAAAACCCAGAACGGAGCAGGAAGTATCCCACTGTGTTTTCTGGGGATTTCAATGCTTAACTTCGACTGTGCGAGTCTTTGAAAATTTGAGACTTGACAGATACGAGTCGCAATAATTTTCGAAGGGGCGTACCAAGCGATTGTTAGCGTACCTCCATTTATTTGAGAGCTGTCAGAGGGACCGTGTTGTACTTAGGCCCAAATTAACATGGATCTGGTTAGGGATTGGCTGAATGCAAATGAGAGAAACACCCAAATTTTAGGTTCAGCCAATCAGCAAAATTTCAGAGGAGAGGAATCCAGGTGTTCCCGGAACCATCGGGACTTCTGCCTCTCCAGAGCAGTCAGTCATTACAAGGGAATAACAGCAGTCAGTCACCAACAGTGAGTAACAGGAGTGAGTAGCCAAAGGGAATAACCGGAGTCAGTAGTAACCTCCCGGATGTTAAATCAGTGTTGGCCTGAGTCCAGTGTACAAATTCAAAGTGCTACAGCCGGGTAATGGGTAATTGTAGTGAACATTTACAAAAAAAAAAGCAACAGTGTTGGTGAAGTGTGTGTTTTCAGTGTTCTCTCTCTCCTTGTGTGAGCAAGGCCCAGAAGTCGCCCTGAGACAGAATCTCGTCCTACCGTCTGAGCAGTCGGAATCCCAAACGCCTATCCATATCCCCCCTCCCCTTGTTTTCCCCATTCCAAATTCGTGGATTTCATCCAAGTCCACTGGCGCCCACACAAATCCAAATTCAGAATAATCCCACACCCTACCCTGAACCAGACAGCAACAGGAAGTGGCGGATGAAAGTGCAGACCACAAAGGGGCGAACGTGAAGGACATGTATAAGTGATGCCGAACGTGTAGGCGAACGGTAAGGACAGCAATAAGTGGCGACCAACTCGAGAGGCTTGAAATCTCACTGAGCGGTAACGACGACGACGACAAGAAGGAGGGCAGTAATACTTGAGCTGGGAATTACATATTGAAAAAACCTGCAGTAGAACTAGCTGTAACCTGTTCATAATTAACAGGCTATCTAAAATACTCGATTTAAATGAAAGAAGAATGTTATATTATGGTTTGATCTATCCTCATCTATCTTGTGGAATAATAGTATGGGGACATAGTGCTAAGACCCTCACTAGAAGAATTTTTGTACTCCATAAAGGGGTAGTAAGATACATTGCAGGGCTAAAACATCTGGAATCGTGCAGGGATAGCTTTAGAAATCTAAAGCTACTAAGAGTATACTAGCTGTATATACAAGAAACAATCCTATATGTAAAAAAAAAGTGTAACTGCACAGTGAATGAACAACCACACACATATAACACAAGAAATAATAAAGACTATCATATATATGGGCACAACTTAGAACTTTATAATAGTAATCCTTCAGTAGCTGGCTGTATCTTTAACAACATAAAAGAAATAGCAAAAATCAGTTCACAAGGGAATTGAAGAAGCTATTTATTCAGAGGTGCTATTACTGAGTGGAGGACTATTTGAACGATGAATTCTCGAATATTGGCTACTGATATGAGTAGAAGTATATAGTATATAATGTATATTAGCTGAAAGAATTGGCATATATCATTGTATCATGATCTACAGGATTAATAAAAGAATGAAATGAAATAAAACAGTATCAAAATTATATGAAATTTTAGCATTTGCTTAGTGTGACAGGTTACGTAGTTTATTTAACCGCCATTTACATAGTAACGTAGCATGTTATTGAAAATTCTTCCTTGTTCTCTATATACAAGTACTCTGTCAGTCCAGACTTTGCAAATGAGATCATGTCTAACTTATGTTAGAACAGCAGCTTAGTCACTTTAATGGTCTTAAGCTTGATTGCCACCAAGCTTAAGCCTCATATTTTCTATGTCTGGCTTTGCCTTGTCCAATACTGCAAACATGTTCATTCTCATGATTTTGTATGACCTCTGCTTCTTGTCTGCACAATGTTGTTATACAATCATATACATACAGAAAGTTGAAAACCATGTATTGTATTGTATTTATTACATGTTCCAGCACATCCATACAAGGCCGAAGCCACTGGATACAGAACCTGTCACACCAGAAGCTTGCTAAATCAGCAGGTAGTCAACAGAATAATGCATATAAATCCACAATAAATCGAGCATATGAAACCCTACACACCACTGCAACTACATAACCTACTATACTTAGTCACAGACCAGTGTGCACTTTGGAAAATTTCCATTGGTGCTGAGAACCTTGTTTGCAAGCACTGCAATTTTTAAGAGGTAGGTGTCTGCCACAGATTTCCATGTGGGGCAAGCGTAAGTCATTACTGAACTGATTGGTGCCTTATGGAGGGTTAGTTTAATGTTGGCACTTAAACACTCACTTTTCAATATGGAGTAAATTCTAATAAATGTTCTGAAGGCATTGGCTTGAATCATTTCTACTTGAAGTCTCTCTGTAATCCTCTTATTGGAGATGACATCTTAGTTACTAACTTGTCCTGCTTATAACATCTAGGTACAGACAACATAGAAAACATTGATCCTCTGTTCTAGTGCAATTGTTGCATTTGTATCTGTTTGTGGAGACATTGCCTATCAATGGCTGTTTAGTTGCTTGTTTTGCCAGTATTGCCTAGCAACAGGTCCACATGCTACATTATTTTGAAACATGGCGCACAGGCACAGCTGTCAGAATATTTGAAGACTTCAAAAAGAGTTGCCTGTTAAGGTCTCACATTATCCTACATAATAGTGTGACATGTTGCGCAACGGAGAACCCCTCCCTACCCAGCAGCAACATGGCAACTCAGGCCACAGTGATGTGGCAGATGAGTCAGCACTCCCCCCCCCCCTGCAGTGACGTAACACGCAACACTACGTACCCGTAACCAACTTCCAACAGCGTTGCTATGTAACAGGCAAACACAGCCACTATATAAGAGAGCTGCACTGCCTGTGAGGCTAGTTGAAACATAGCAGCAGTCGCGGTAAGAAGACCCGAACACGTGGTGACAAGATTTTATGTGACAGTGTGCAGTAACTAAGAAGTCAGCGAGTGGAAGACTTATTGTGCGCTTTCAGGACTTTGTGTGTGCTGTAGTACAGTTATATTTGGAGTGTGTAATTCAGAGAGATTTGTATAGCTCCCGCGTTATTAATACGCGAAGACTCTTGAAGATAGTGTGAAGAGATTTGGTTGTAGGGTTTATAAATTGTGAAACCCCGCAACATTGTTATAATTAATTGTAGCCGTTACTTGTAGGTTGTTGAATAAACCAATTAACAATCTCTACGGCGTCTTCAGTAATGAAACGCAGTACAATAGTAACATACAGAGCTCAGTTATGTAGGTCATTTCAGAAATAATGCACACAATTTTTTGTTTACGTCCATGTTTATTTTTTTTAATATCTCTTCACAGTCCTTCAATATAGTCCCCCTGCTTCTCAGTGACTGAGTCCCAACATGTGGGAAGCTTTACTATTCCATCCAGGACACCATCTTTGTTTATCTGTCGAATGGCTTGGGTAATTGCAGCAGAAAGCTCTTCCAGAGAGGGAAAACGACGGCCTCGCATAGGTTGTTTCAACTTTGGGAATAAGTCGAAGTCTGGTGGACTCATGTCCGGGCTGTAGGGAGCATGAGGCAACACCTCCCAACCATATTGGTGCAGCTTTTCTGTTACGACATTCCCGATGTGCGGGCGAACGTTGTCATGGAGAATGATCGGCCCAGCCTCGAGCAACTGAGGTCGGTTTTTGTGAATTTTTCTGTGCAGATTTTGATAAAGTCACGATAATAAACTGCTGTGACACTTTTTCCTCATGGAACTCTGTCTGTTATGATGATTCCTTGGTGATCATAAGCAAAGATCATCATTTGTTTGGCCTTTGATTGAGATCGTCAACATTTTTTTGATCATGGAGAAGATGGACCTCTCCACTCGGACTGATTTCAGCTCTGGTTCGAAGTCTCTAACCCACGTTTCATCATAGCGAAAAGTCGATACAAGAATGCTTGACCTTCAACGTCGAATCTTTGTTTCAGCAAGGTTGCAATGTCGAGGCGTTTCTGATTCTGTTCAGCAGTCAAGCAGTGAAGGACCCATCATGCAGAAATCTTTCTCTTCTTTAAATCATTAGTCAGAATTCGGAATATTGAAGTTGGTGGAATCCCCGTGGTTTCAGAAAGTTCCTCACATGTCGCACGACGATCTTCAAGGGCATCTGACACAAGTTTCACACTTCGTTTATCTGTTGATGTTTTCGGCCTTCCTGGCCTTGGATCATCGTTTATGCTCACACGACCACCACGAAACGACTAGCCCAGCAAGAAACTGTGCTACAGTCCACTGTTAACTCTCCACAAACTTCACTTAAAGCACTGTGGATTTCTGTCGGGTTTTTTCCACATAAAGTTTTGATCTTAACATACGACCTTTGATCTTCAACAGTCACAATACCCAAGAACCGTGCAGGCTTCATTTCTAACTCATGTTATTTAAGAACAGAGTACATTATAAATGAAACAAAATAACGCGCTTCTTTCTCAAGCCCCGAACTGTAACTGACGTGAGGCTCACTGTTGTTGCGTCATCTAATCTGCAGTGTTGCCAACCTGTGCATTATTTATGAAATGACCCATGTACAAACATATAAGGCTGACCCAGTTTTGAAATGTACCAAAATTACTAATTTAGTGAGACTGTAAAGTAACTAAATTTAAGCATTACATGTCACATAATTTTGGAAACTTTTGTGAGAAATGGGATATCTGGTCACTTTCATGTTCACCTCAAAGACACATAATGTATTTTTTGATTTTCTGTAACTTTCATTTATAAGGTTATGGTCACCACTAATAGTACCTCTACACAGGATGTGTGGGAACCACTGTTATCTTACACGTGGAAAACAGAGGAGAAAATAATACCATATCCAATGTTAATATGTTCTAAATTTCTTTGGCATTAATATTGAATGTCACACTCTGCTTCATAGCTGTTATATAGTTCTCATTAGCAAGAGGAATCTGGGAACATAACTGCTGTGTAAAATGTTTGAATCTATAATATATGTAGAAAAATTTATTTGCAAGTAGTTTTGCAACATTGTATTTGAAATGAAATTCAGCAGGAAGATTGCAGACATCTACAGTGGATGATGACCAAGTTACTGCTGAACAAAGTAAAGAATTTGCTTTTACAGACTTAAAAGTAATGGCACATATTTTCATTAGTGTAAACAGAATTAAAAAAGAAAACATTTTTGAACTTCTTTGAAACAGATACTTTATGAATCACAGATGTGTACTACACAAATCTTGATAACATTAAATACTTCTTTATGCAAGAAACATAATCACTAGGGAAGTTACTTTCTTAAAAAAAAGTCCCATTTTCAGAGGACAGAATCATGTCCAATACAAGTTTGTTGTGTGTTTTTGTATCACACTCTCTCTTTAACCAGGATAATGGTCTACATGTTGACATAAGCTTGAAGTGTTATACTATTACCATACTAGAATTTGGATAGACTTGAACGGATTCTGACGATGGTGTATACTGTACTTCTTTTGGACTTCATCCATCATCTGATATGTAAAAGACAAAAGACCACGACGTTTCGGAGACTGGATCTGTCTCCATCTTCACAAATCACTGGGTCCAGTGATTGAGACTAGCTCTTTCTAACGGGCCCAACTGAGTAGGTTTATCCTTCCCTACCCACCTGAAGACGGCGACAGATCCAGTCTTCGAATTGTCGTGGTCTTTTGTCTTTTACATACGAGACGATAGATGAAGTCCAAAAGAAGTACAAAACTAGAATTTGTCAACACATGATATTTACAGACATTTTAAATCCACCATTATATAACATTTGTTACATCCAACACAGTTAATGATAAAGTGCATTGTTTTCGATGTTATTTATGCAGTGTGAACATGTAAGAGGGTGTAATCTTTGATAAAATTTATATGATGTCTCTTTTCATGTCAAGTATGTACTTGAGCTTTCATGCATATATGTAGTTGCAGGTCCAGACTTAGGTAACATTCAGATGCCATTTTTCCCCCCATACAGATCAAAGTTTTCTTAAAATATTTTATACGCATGCACATTCCTCACAGTAAGAAATCACATTCTCAACCATACAATACAACCAAAGCTTTATTTTTCATTTAACCCTTAGTACTCTGGAAAGAAGAAAGGGTGATATGTAATTGAATTCAACCAGGACTTGCATTTTCAGGATTTACTTTTCAGTTAATTTCATGGTGACCTTATTATAATTCTCAAACATTTCCAGATGGTTGGTTACCTACTGTTTTTAAATGGATTAAAACTTTCATATCACACCAGAATCTTACAAGAGGGCAGGTGATGAATTTAAGGGAAAGTCTTCAGCCACCAGTTTCATAATCACTGTTGAACTTCCAGTATAAACTTACTCATTTTTATTATTATGAAGAGGTCGGACAGCTGCCAGTGAAATGAGGAGTTAACAAATTAGATGAGTGGGTTTGATTTCTAGCAGGGGAGGGGTTATTTTTTCTTCATCACCATGTCTAAACTACAAGCTGGGCCCCACTCAACCTACTATTTCATGGATACCACACTTTAACTGATGGGGAATTGATGGAAGCATGAAGCTGGCCACCTAAATGGAATGTAGAGATATGTGTGTGGACCATTAACTTCATGCCCCTTACAAGTCTTCAAAGCAATTTACATAGGTACAGGGACAGCTTTTCACTTTTATTATTGTTTTGTTCCTTAGTTTATCTTGCATCACTTCTTTGACTGCATGCGGTATACAGCATCAAATGGAAGGATAATTGTGAATGCTGTGCAAAGGATATGGAAGGAAACAGTCATGGATTGTATTAAAGCACTATCTTAGTATTTGTCTGAAGAGTACAGTGGAAATCATGAAAAACCTTTTAGAATAGCTAAACTCTATGCCAGATATTGAATATAGGACCACCTGAAGACGGATTTATGCCAATTATTGAACTATGATGATCAATCAGTTATCATCACTCACACTGCTGGCTCAGTGTATCTAACTGATAACCTGTGTAATATTTGAAAAGTCCTGTCCTCTGGGAGATAATGCCATGTAGTCCAATGAAAACAGACTACACGTCAGTACATCCCAGAAAACAGGACTCTTCTTTATGTCCACTGTGAGAACCTCAAATCCTATGATGTGAAATAGCTGGATTATCTTCCCTACAACACAGGCAAGAAAAATTTGCTTTGAAATTCTCTGCATGTATATAAATTATAAATAATGTCAATGAGAAGATACTTTCATGAAATTAAGCATTTGTACCTTCATTCACAAAACGTGTTAAGTTTATCAACACCAACAATGTATAACATAGTACTTTCTTGTTCCCCAGTGAAATTCAAAACTATCACATGAAAACAGCCATGAGATAATACATTTCTGACACAGTGAGAAAGAAAACGAATAGAAGAGTACTTCTTGAAATTTTTAACATCTGATATACCATTTACTGCAAACAGAAATTTACAACTACAAATTATGACACCTTTTTATATAAAAAATACAATATACAATGTACAGTATACCCTCAATATAAAGTTGGTATTCAGGGCCAGCTTCGGTATCCACGTCATAAGTGAAACTGACATTTCTCTAATTTTGGAATCCCTGTCATGTATACAGTATTTATGCAACGACTAAAATATTTTTTATTTTTATTGCTAGTGGAGTGGGACTAAGTCCCTTGTACTGTCACCACTTCTGGCCAATTGTACCATATGACTAAAATATATATATTAAATGTAAGGTACATTTCACACTGAGGTCAAGCAGGTAAAAGGGATGCTTATTAAATTTTGACGTTTAAACAAAAGACTTCCATTATCAGAGAACCCAGAAACATACAGCCTATCATAGTGGACTATCAGACTTTACCCTCTATATCTGCATATTTCAGCAAAGAATGTGGCAATAGTCATACATAAAATTCTTCAACTAAAATATTTCACAAACATTTGTATGATATAAAACATAACTGGAAATTACAAATTACAACTTGAAAATAGTTTATTCTTCAAATAATACTGCACCATGTCTCATTCCTCTTAAGGTTTACAGGTAACGTTACAACTAATACCTGCCAATTTTTACTTATCTTACAACCCTTATGTCTGCATTTATTTGTAATAACTTNAGTGCTGCACTGTATAGGTGTTATTCTGTGCAGTCTCCTACACAGAATAACACCTATACAGTGCTAGAAACAAGAAGCCGCTGCAGCACTACAGACATAGGGTGAGTAACCCTGACATTTATAAATAAGTGTAGTGTAACAGATACGTGAGTGTATACACCTGATGATGACCGTTTGGGGCCGAAACATGTAGTGTATAAAGAAGAACAAAACGAAAGACCTACAAATATAGTTTGCACTTAGGATGGAGTTATATCATATATCATATTTTTTAAATCCTAATTTAATAAAGGATGTCTTTCATTATTAAAAATGTTAGTAAATGTTCAATTAAAAATTTGTGATCTGATAATTTATGTTTCTTGAGCATTATCTACTCAGAAAACATTCATAACACTATGCTTTGCCATGTCTATATACACACAAAACAATAACATTCTAGATGAAAAAATATTAGGTAAAATTTTGTATTGCAGGTATCATCCATGAAACTTTCAGTTTTATTTTAGAATTCTGACTGCTGCTTTCCTTGTATGCTGCAAGTTTACATTTAACAAGCAGCATTCATCTTCTGTTTCCTGACTTATGATTCAATTAAAGGCATTAATAATTTGTTATACAAAGTCTCTACTTATAACAGAATCTACACCCAAACCAAAATTTTGTAGCACATTAACTTTATAAGGGCTGCCACATTATCTGAAGACCAAATTCACTTTCTAAAATTATATCTTGCCCAATATTCTAGGCACCAAAACCATATAAAATAAAGTTTGTAGAATATAAGAACTTTTTATGTTATATACTAAACTATCAGAAAACAGCTTCCAAACCACAATCAGACTGGCTAGCATATTAATAAATCCCTTCCCCTTGTACATAAAATGTACCCTATCTGTCCCTTGGCAAGAGTACACTTTTTAAATTGTCTAGGTAGTTTAATGAGCTTCAAGATAATTAAGAACAAATGGGAAGCAGTTTCTTTTGCTATGAAAACCAACAGAATACCAAGCACAAAGATGTAAATGAAAGAAATTAATAAATGCATTGAGGAAGTATCCCTGTTTAATTCTGGTAGTCTTCCTGATAGATCAGTTCAAATATATTGCTAAATGAGTAAAATGTTTTCTCGTGCAACTATCAAGGAGGATAGAAATTTTTCGAGAAAAATGTCTGCCTTGTTTAGCGAATGTATATTTTTTTTATACAAATGTTAGTAAACATTCCAAATGAATAAATAAAAAGAAAAACATTCCCTGTGGGCTATGCAGTTTCATTTGATTGACATGATAAAACCCTAAAATGTGAAATCAGCATTCTGGATACTGATACGGCCACACAAATTTGGCTATCCCTCAAATCAGATGACTGCATTTTCCTTGGTTTTTAATTATACAATCACAGCCTTTAATTACACTTTAAGAAACTAATCAAAGTTTAAGTCACAAAAATTAATTTCATACTCCTTTTTTAAACATGAACCATGCTTCATACAAATAAAAATAGATGTGTGCGCACATCTTAAATTAAGTTCACATCACTTTTTAGTGTGACTACAGATGGGTAACAGATCTTAACACTGTCCTCTCCTTACATCTTTGCCATCTGGCAAATATCCCTCAACTGAACTAAGCTTTAACTTTGGCATGCACAAACCACATAGAAAACACAGCTCTACTATTGTTATATCCATGGTTGTGTGCGAAGCCATCGGTATGGATCCCACAGAAGACACTGCTTTCCAGCTTGTCCCTTAATCATTTCTTAATTAACCTCCAATTCATCTTCCCATTTTCTTTTCAGTAACAGAACTGTCATCAGGCCCTGGATGACAGAAAGATATCTTCTCTGAGCCATACACTGGCATTGGGTCCAGTATGACATCATGGGCTTCCAGCCCCTTAATCGAGGTCTTTAAACTTATCCTCCACCCCGTCCCCATGTGGGACTGGGTCACGTGGTGTTGCCCTCTCCCCTCCCTTCTGCCCTGGGAGCCTTGCTTGGAAGTTAATGAGAGTTCGGAAGGACAGTACTGGTTATGGATCCATAGGGTCCTCGCGGTGCTTAGCCAGCTAGTAAGTGATTGTCAGATTTCTGTCTGGCAGGGAGTCTACATTTGGTTTCGGTATGTGGGAGCTGGTTCACGGCTGGCAAGATCACCTGCGGTCGCCCGTCGTCGGGGTTGTGCACAGCGNATTTACCACGCTGCTAGCTTGGATCCCTTACTCTAACTTAGGGAGCGTGCGAGCACAGCACGAGAGCCGTATGACGGAGCAACGTTTCCCCCTCCGATTGAGGAAAGGTAGACGGAGCCGAAAGGTGCCAGAGAGAGACGGTACAAATGGTATATATAGTCCCAGAGCGGACAGACGGCACAAGTGGTAGCAGAGGAAGCGGCTCAAGTGGTAGCAGAGCGATCGATTTTCACTTAGGACCTTTGGAACGCTAATTGTTAATAGCCCCCTAGGCTGTGCCTGGGCCGATGGATTGTAAATAACCTGTCATAGGCTCTGTGTATGTCTACATATATAGTATTTATACTTTTTCTTGTGTTCCATGGTTAGTCAAAATACCACGCGCATGGATCCATGAATTGTTCAAGCAGCAGCTGGAGAGTTTAGCAAGTCAACTAGGTGTATCTACAGAAGGAACGCTGGACGACTTGAGGAAGCGGGTGAGAGATAAGTGGACCACGATCAAGCCTTACATGCCTCCACAGGCGTCAGCTAAGTCATTTCAAACTATGAACCCCATTCAAACGATTACTGATCCCACAAGTCATTTGGGTGCTCCCGTAAACAAGATGAAGATCAAATTAGTGACTGACTTAATTGCTGCCATTCCCCCCTTGATAGATATGGACCCTGAACAGATACTACAATTTTTAATTCAAGTAAATCAGATAATTGGATTAAAATTGTTACCTGACACTGAATTTATGGCATTGTTG